>NC_064813.1:35740062-35744943 GCF_023721935.1 Panthera uncia
TCAAATATATATATATATATATATATATATATATATATATATATATATATCTGCACCATATATAGATTATACCCTAAGATTTCTTTGAATAGTAACAATGAAGCCTCTCCCGACCTGATTTGAGAGGCAATAGAGCAGATTTTTTAAATTAGCTTAAATCTATTAAAAAGCAGATTAAAACACACACTCTGGAGCCAGACTACTTTGGGCAAGTTTCTTCATTTCTCTGTGCTTCGGTTTCCCCGTGTGCAAAATGAAGATAAGCATTTCCCTCCCATAGGATGTTCATGAGATTTAAACAGTTAGCACATGCAGAACAGTCAGAATTGAGCCCAGCACAGCGTGCTATGTAAGTGTTAGCAGTCTTGCTGCTGCTGTTGCTGCTACCACTGGAGGTGGAGCTCTCAACAAAATGTAAAAGAGAAAGCTAGAGTACCAAGGCCATTGCCTGGAAGAAAAACCCTAAGAGGAGGCATCTTCAACTCTGTATTGAGGAAGGGTTACTCTTCGGTTCCCTGAAGTCCTGAATCACTTTGGGGAATTCAGGGGCAGTGTGGTAACAACAAATTCTCCTATTAGAATTAAGGAGAGGCCATCACTGCTGGCTGTACTTTGCTGGCTGCTGGGAAACATGAAAGACAGCAAAGAGAGGGGTGACAATAGCAATTCCCTAGGAAATCTACCAGGAAGAGTATTAAGATCTAAATTTTGTCATTTCACTCTTGGATAGTTGCCACAGAAGTTACTAGGGAAGTTGTCCCGCCAGGGAAACATCCATGAAAATATGGGCCAACCAGTCCACAAGATACCATCAGAACCAATTCTACTAACACAAGGGAACACAACAGAGAAACACCGCCAACTACTCGTGACAATTTTTTAATTGGTGGGGCCTCCGTATGACACTATTTCCCAGTGTTTTAAACGTGTTGTTGTCAAAAAATCAATGTCATGTCTTTGAAACAAGTCCAAATAGCAATAGATCAGATGAAGATCACCCTTTTATCAGAACTAGCTATATTAAGTTATATTTCAACAACTAGTACCATTTCGAGTAACCAACTAAAACTTAAATAGTAATTTGTCTCTGAAGATATTTGTGAAGTAAATAAAAGAGAGAATTTAAAACCTCTCTATTAGAAAGTGAACAAGAGAAACATGCCAACTATCTATATGTAATATTACCAATCTTAGCATAAAACAAGTTTACCCTGAGCATAGTATTTTCTATTGGATCAACAGATAATCTTCAAAAAATAAACTAATATTCTGAGAAGTGCAGAGAGCATTTTAATGGATTTCCCAACATCTACTCCTTGCCAGTTGTTTAGTAATAATCAATCATGATAATCTTGCCACTCACCCCTCTACCGCTACCCCCACCAATGATTATTTTCTGAATGGTTGGGCCCATGCCAACTTAGGCCACTGGGATCCAATGTTTTGGAAGTTTCTGGGAAAGAAATGTTCTGGCTCTAAACAGAGTGCCATGAAAAGCCAGTGTCTGTCACCCCCCAAGGTCATAAAAGAGAAAGGAGGGTTCCAACTTCTCTTGACAGCCACCCTACAACCAGGAATTTAAATCTTCCAATGATACCAGTTACTATGAGAGGCAGAGCTGAGATGGAGAAAGAACCTGGATCGTTGATGACCTACTTCCAGACTTCCTCTTAAATGAACTATCAAGTTCATTCATTGCTTAAATTGGTTTTATATTTGTGCCCCAAAACATCCTAATTTACACATTTTGTTTTTCAGGCTTTTTACTGTGTAAGAATGTCATCCATGTTCACCAGAAGACTAGCAAAAAAACAAAACAACAACAAAAACTACCCTATTTTAAACAAACTGATGCACCTATCAGATTCATTAAAATAAATAGATTTTATTGACAGTTACATAGGAATATTCCAATAACTCTCTCTAATAATTTCTGGGCATTTTCCCTTTACTATTTACCAATAAAGTAGAAAGTTAATCAAAACATTTAGAAACATCAATCTGACATAAAATTTTAGTTATATAGTAGCATTACTTTTTAAAGCACAAAAAGTGTAACTTGTTAGAACCAAAAATATTAGTCATATTCATACTATTTAAGCCACAATTAAAATAAAGACAGTTACTTATACCTTTAATATAGTTGGCTTCAGCTTTATTAAAAATCTGTAGAGGGGCACCTGGGTGGCTCAGTCAGTTAAGCATACCGACTTCAACTCAGGTCATGATCTCACGGTTCATGAGGTGGAGCCCCGTGTAGGGCTCTGTGCTGACAGCTCAGAGCCTGGAGCCTGCTTCAGATTCTGTGTCTCCTCTCTTTCTCTCTCTCTCTCTACCCCTCCCCACTCATGCTCTCTCTGTTTTTAAATAGTACTTAAATAACGTTTTTAAAGTGTTAAAAAAATTTTTCTTAAAATCTTTAGAATTTGCTGCCCGTGAGTCATCTTAATGGCATACACGGGTAGAATGGATTAATCGCAACCTACAGAGAGGCTAAAGTGTTCATTTTAGCTATTTGTTATATCCCCAAACTCACTGGGCTGGAGAAACTATTAAAATACAAATGAAGAGGTTTCTAATGAGTAGTGATTTAAACAATAACAACAGTAAAAAGGCAAGAAAGGAATAAAAGAAGGGCAGAAGTAGAAGAGAAAAACTGGAATAACTAGTTCCTAAAAAATGGCAAAGGGAGGAAGGAAGGAGAAGACACTCAGAAGTCCTTATGGAAAGGTCACAATGTCTCCGACACATGATACAGATCGGATGTTATATAAGGCAGATTGATCCTTGTAACAAAATCACTTTAGCATGCATCTAAAATTATAGAGTACTCATGTTTTACAAAGGAATTCAGCCTGTTTTACAAACACATCAGGTGAGCATCACCCACCTTAGCTAATGTTATGGTATAGGTATTCTGAAGACTTATTCATACCATAAATACACTAAAGAATAGATTTAAATTGGAGCTGAAAAAATAATGCATCCATTTCAGTCTTCAAAGGGAATTTAGCTGTGCCCAGAAAGAACGTAAATAGACCAACTTTAATACATGTAGGAAAGCAAAAGATAACCTTTTTTATTTGAAAAAGCTTCCTACAACCTACGTAGGCTCACTCCTTGCCTGGGGACAAACCTGATCACAGCTATAGTTCAAACAGGCCAGAAGTACAGCAGGCAGGGCTGGTGGAGTCAGGAACATGTGTGACTTCATACCTAAAATTAGCCAGGTCCATTTCACCACAAGCTGGGTTGGGCTCCTCTATTTTAAGGTGTGCAGCTCCAAATTGCTTAAGAGCATATAATTGCTGGCCAGATTCTGGAGCTAAGAGTGTCAGCAGACCTGCCACCAAGTCTTTAGAGTGGGCAAGCAGTCCACAGGATCCCACACTTAATCATCATGATGTATCTACAATCTAAGTACACTGTAAGTGAAATCACACACTGGAGATATCCATGAAAACGTATCACACAAGGGCACGTCAAAAAGGAAGAGAGAGCCCTTCCTCTTTTGTACCACACCTCCCCCTGATGCACCCATATTACATATGACAAATTGGGGAAAAAAACTGACAAAATTATTTAGAAGTGACAGCTGAAACCATTCCAAGTAATGTCACACTATTATTTACCTCCCTCGGAAAGTGCTTTGCTCCTGGGGTAAATCCCACAGAAGGGGCTACTCAGTCTGCACTCTGCATTCTGGAAACATTAGAAGGGAACTGGTGTGGCTCCCATTGCTCTAGTAGGAGAATTTCCACTAATGTTTACAATAGGGGCTAACTTTTAAAAGACAAATGAAAGAAAACGACAAGCGTGCCTTCCTGCCAAAACTAACCATCATTCTACCAACAAATGGTAAAGCTGAGTTCTATGGGCTTAAGGTACACCTGAAAATTAAGCTGTACAGATAACATTCACGATTCCTACAATCTCATGGCAAAGACCTAGCCATCTATTTTATTAACAGCAGTTTGAGATGCTACATTCAGAACATACAGTTAGTGCCACCATTATCCTGATACTATTACGTTCTGGTAGGCTACCACACTAACACTTGTTTTGATAGACTCAACTATTTTAAGAATTAACAAAACACACATACCTTCATTTTCAGAGGCATGACATTTCACTTTCAATACCAAGTCAAAGGTTCTCTCTGGATTTTCCCTAAAAGAAGAAGAAATTTGTGGTATTTATTTCCTATGACAAATAACTAAGCATCTCTGCAGAGTTTATATTTTCTTAACTCAAAAAACTAATCTTGGTCTTGTTGCAATATGTTCCATTAAACTATATGAGCACGATGTAGAAAATACCGAAGTTTTTTCCCACTTCAGTAATGTTAGAGGCTTAGGAGTTCTGAGACCTGCAGCAAACATTTAACCTCAGCCTGTTTTCTCACCTATAAAGTGCCTTGTTCACTTCGAAGAATAATTGTGAGGATTATATATCAACTAATATATATGGAAGTACTTTATAAAGTATTCAGTGCTGTATAAATGTAAAGCACTGACTTTATCTCATTGAATCAAAACTGGAAAGCCAGTACACTCCTAAGTATCTCTCTACCTTTTCCTGCCAACAAAGCTGGCCAGCAGGTTCTCAGGCTTTTTAAAAAAGACTTTCAATATAAATGTAAAGGACGAATACCTGGTTCCACCTGCCACATTCTAGACCACCACAGGACAGTCATAATGCTCCTTAAATGTGACACTTTGGGGGCGCCTGGGTGGCGCAGTCGGTTAAGCGTCCGACTTCAGCCAGGTCACGATCTCGCGGTCCGTGAGTTCGAGCCCCGCGTCGGGCTCTGGGCTGATGGCTCGGAGCCTGGAGCCTGTTTCCGATTCTGTGTCTCCCTCTCTCTCTGCCCCTCCCCTG
>NC_064813.1:35745043-35746665 GCF_023721935.1 Panthera uncia
TCGAGCCCCGCGTCGGGCTCTGGGCTGATGGCTCGGAGCCTGGAGCCTGTTTCCGATTCTGTGTCTCCCTCTCTCTCTGCCCCTCCCCCGTTCATGCTCTGTCTCTCTCTCTGTCCCAAAAATAAATAAAAAACGTTGAAAAAAAAAAACCCAAAAAAAAAAAAAAATGTGACACTTTGCATATGCTCCTCTTGAGATGTAATTACTGCCAACCATGTTTAAAGTAGCAAACCATACGTAAACTGCAAGGCTAACAACAAAAACCTTGCTTTATGTCGACTATCTTTGGAGAAATCACACATCTGCCTCAATATTAGATTCTCCCACCAGGAACAAAAGGTTGCTTCATTCTGAAGTTATCCACTTCTTTACTAACTTTTCATACACTCAACCTATTCATTAGTTTAATTTCAAAAAGCAAGTTTACATCTACTGAGACACATTTTCTAACATAGTTCTGTTTTAATGTCTTTCTGCTAGAAGATAAAAGATTAGGCAAAAATCTGAGACCACAATGTCCACGTGACCGAAGTGTTAATCTATCTGTTATTCCTGCTAAGGAGACCTTCGTGTCTTTGCACATTGGCTGTTTTTAATATGCACTTCATTCAATAAAGTGATGCCAGTTTTGGCTTCTAAATAAACATGAACTTTTCTAAACTTATTACAAGAATCTAAAATCACAGGAAGTGACAAGCTATATAAATTAATTTGGAAATATACATATCCTCCGCCCTCCCACTATTAACTTGTTTCAATGGAAATAATACAGACTTAGGTGACCTCCTCCCTCATAATCCAATTGATGTCAGAAAGTATACCTTTTAAATCACTTATGCTGCCCCCACCCATATCAAACACTGAAGAAAATAACTTTAAATCACATAATTTTCCCCTTTTCTTAATATCTTTTACAATCGCTCTTAGGTGCAAAAAAGTAAATATTGATTCAATTATACTGTGAAATTTTACAAGCCTTCCACACTAATACAAATATAAACAGTACTCATTATTTTAAATTGGGGGGAGGCGTGTGAACAGGGAGTAAAGGAGGAAGAAAATCTTTGCAAAGTAACTTTAGGAGGAAAAACAAAAAACCTAAAACTCATACCTCTAACACCCAAAACAAATCACCACACTTACTCAAATTGCTTTTTACATAATCAGTGTCCAGATGAAAAACATCCACTGATGTATACTTTAGCATGCACATAAAAATACTATCTAATTGGATACCATTTTGCAAGTATCGTGCATACACCTAGTGCCTACGTAAACAAATATCAGAGGCCAACTGAATAAGAAAAACCGGAGGAAAACCTCTCAGATCAACTGACAACTGCACTTAAAAATGAAACGGTTATCTTCGCCTTAGGAAAATGCTTTGAATATGAATCGCTTAACCTCAAGGCTGACGCCCTCCCGGACACCAGACAACCGACAGTCACGTCTGCCACACTCCGGGAGGAACAAGAAACCCACAGCGGGTGGCGGCAGGGGCCGCCAGGCCTCCTCCAGCACCTAGAGACGCGGGCGTCGCCCCGGCGCTGCGGGCCGCTCACGGAGGAGCCCCGCCGACCCCGCCGGGCCGGGGGCGCGGGGCCGGACAGGCTTTGCGGCCT
>NC_064813.1:35747065-35826621 GCF_023721935.1 Panthera uncia
CGACCCCCACTCACTTGGTCCTGCAGTCCATGTTTACATGTCGGTGTGGGGCTGTCCGTCCCGCCCCCGCGCCGGCCTGGAAGCCCCCTGCCCCGCGCTCGGAGGGTCGCGCCGCCCCCGCCCACGCCGGCCGCCCCGCGGGGAAGCAGGCAACTCACAGCGGCGGCGGCGGCGGCGGCGGGCCCATGTCGGCGGCGCCCCCGGCGCTTCCCCGCCTCCCACCCCACCCCCCGGAGCCTTTTTGTGACAGCAGCAGCGGCAGCGGTGGCGCGGCCGCCGCCCCCGTCTCCGCCGGCCGCCGCCCCCGCCGCCTCCGAGGCTGGGGCCTCACAGTTCCTGCGACCGGGGCCGCCCGCAGCGGCTCCAGCACCTTCTGCAAACCAGGAAGTCGCCGGGAGGGGGAAGGGGCGCGCGCGGGGGCGGCCTCACCTGGGCCGCGCGGCCCGCGGGCCGGAGCCTCAGGAAGACACGGGGCGGGGTCCCCCCGCGCCCCGAGGGGCCGGAGGGTCGAGGGGAGCGCAAGTGTCTGCCGGGATGACCCACGTACCGCTCTGTAACCGAGCCAGAAACGCAAGGTGTCCCTTGTGTCCTCAGCCCCGGAGTAGCCGACTTCCTTTCTGGGTCCGGTCCAGGCTTCAGGGCTACAACCCACCTCAAAAGCAAAGTAACCGAAAAAGTACCTCGATTTTGCAGTATTTTCCACACCGCATGCACACGGAATTGGATCACTAATTAATAGGTATTGTTTGTTAGAACCTTCGTCGTTTTAGGCCGTTTCATTTCGTTTCAGGCTGCACATTCGGAGCTCGAGTTGATGCTCCTGGCTCCTGCCTCACTCCAGCTGTGTCCCGTTACTGCTCTCTGAAATCCAGAGCCGCCCCCCTCCTGATTCAGGAATGTTCAGACATGTGCACCTGCTAAATAGCCTTGTCGAGTAGCAAAATGGTAGTGCTCCACTCGCCTGCACATATGGAAGCCAGACGTTCTTATGCCACAGGACTGCAGCATACCAAGGATTGACTTTGGACACATTCTCCAAGCGGCAGGCCTCACAGAACTGCAGTCTAGGAAGCTCAGAGAGGGCCCAACTGAGGATGAGAGGGGCTGATATATAAAAAACTAAGATTTACAGGGCACCGAAGTACCTGTTAAGCAGGTTATATGCATCGCCACAGTACTTGCCAGAACTCTGTGTGATAGATAACTTGCATCAGCATTTTGCAGGTTGATAAACAGGCCAAGCTAATCCAGTGGGCAATGGCAAAGCTGGATTTCAGAACAGGTCTACTTGATGCTGATATTTACTGCTACCATGTACTGGCTCTCCGTGTTCTTCTGCCTTATATCTAGAATCAACTGGGAAGCGATCTAGAAAAAGTTTTCTAATGCACACTTAAAAGAGTGTACAGGATTGCACTGCTACACAGATCTTCTGGAGAAGGCTTCTTCCATTAACGTTACCACCTTACACGTGGCCACAGTGTTCTTCTTCCAAATGGGGGTTGTTTCAGACTTTATTCATGCAAAAGGTAAGATGATGAGAGGAAATCAAGTGTGGTATGAATAGGGTGTGAGTCATGAGACATAAAAGTCATACAATGAGTTTTGGGAATTAATTCAGAAGCAAAAACCTAACATTAAGCACAGTTATTCAGATCTTAAATGTTCTTGCCAAAATATGTGTTACTTGGTCAACAAAGTGAAATATATTTCATAGCCACAGACCTAATAGTCAAAAATAAGGTCAGGACATAAAAGGGAAACAAAAAAAAAAAAAATAGATTTAAACATGAGGTACCATCATAGCTTGACTTGGGGTGAGACACTTCAGTTTCTCGGTTCCTGCATTTGTAAAATGGGAATTATTACTTGTATATCACATGAACAACGTGATATTCAAGTTAAAAAGCATTACACATTTGTGTGATCTTTTAAGAAATTATTCTGTGGATTTCAGTTTCAAAATTAGACAATCTATCTATACCACATATTTTTTTCCCAAATGAAGCTTTTTTCTACCTAAAAAAGTTACCATAGTCCAAAGCCTTGAAAAAAAATTCTGTAAACTGAAAACCACTTCTGCTCCAAATGTTACCAAATTTCTCAAACTTCTTCTTTCATTATAATTCATTCTTTTCCCAAAAAAACAAACAAACAAACAAACAAACCCTACCTGGAATGCCTACATCAGGAGTTTTTAATTAGTGGTAAGGAAATATTAATACAATTGTTTTCCCTATCCATTTATTGGGATTTAAGTGACAGTCGTAACCCTGCATAATATAAAATTACTATCTTTTTTCAATTTATCTTAAGTGTTTATAAAGGGAAGACACTGCATATGCACACACAAAGCAAATCTTTTTAAACCAGCTTTTAGGCTGACCATGATGAGGCGATTTATCTATTCTGATATTACTGAGGTAAAAGGATAGAAACACAGATGGACACAATTTGCACAATTTGTTAAAAATTATAGTAAAAGGAAAAGTTTTATACACTTATTTTGGTGATATGTTTATTGAAGCCAGTCGTATAATTTTAGTAATACTCATTTCATATGGAACTTCTGATATGACAGAGTCAAGGTGATATATCCTCACAAGATCATATTTCAGCAATAATATTTCCTACTTAGCAACTGATATTAACATTTTTCAGGACCACAGTTGTCAAAGAACATTGTCTATATTGGTGCCAGAGAACACAGTCTATAAACTATTAGTCTTTTTTAATATTTTAAGCTTATTTAAAAAAAATTTTTTTTAACGTTTATTTATTTTTGAGACAGAGAGAGACAGAGCATGAACGGGGGAGGGTCAGAGAGAGGGAGACACAGAATCCGAAACAGGCTCCAGGCTCTGAGCGGTCAGCACAGGGCTTGAACTCACTGACCGAGAGATCATGACCTGAGCCGAAGTCGGCCGCCCAACCGACTGAGCCACCCAGGCGCCCCTATTTTAAGCTTATTTTAAATTGTTTGCCTGTGTTTATAAGAAGTATATATTCAGCAGTTCTTGGGCAAGGTATTTCAAAAATGTGCCTCCTTGATCAGATCTCGCCTATGGTTTTGCCATAGCTTGCCTATCCCAAATTGCAATATCTGTTATTCCCAAATAAACTTATTTTTGCTGGTAAAAATCTGACAGTTTTATTTTTAAGGTGAATATTACTTTGTGATCAGAAGTGGGATCCGGAGAAGACCCCCAGCAACTCTCAGGCGGGTGAGCAAACAGATGCTACAGAGCCAATGGAGTTCGCCGCTTAGTTGCCAACCCTGGAGTTTGAGGGTAAGTTTTTTTCCTGGATTTAGAGCTCTACTCTCTTTGTGCTCTCCCGACTTTACTCGGGTTCTGTTTTGAAGGCCTATCCTTCCTGGGAGTACTTGTCTGTTCTTTGGTCTGACTCCTTCTTAGAAGCAGGTTGTTTCTAGTGGAACTGTGCCTGTTGGAAGCGTGTTGGCCTTCAATCCAATTCCTTTTCAGAACCAGACTGTTGGTAGTGGAACTGTTCTGGCCTTTGGTCTGATTCCTTCTGGAACCAGGACGTTCCTGTTGAAACTGTGCTGTTTAGGAATTTTTCTCTTAGCTCTAGGAAAAAAAAAAACCTCTAAGAAATGGGATCGCTGTCCTCAAAATGCTTTGACAGTAGCAGTTCCCCCCACTACTAGGACTCTGGTGGTTTTATGTTTAAAAACTATGATCCTTCCTCATATGCATTTCTAGACTAAATGGATCAACTTAACCGAAAGAAATTTGGAACTTCAGTAGCCATTGTGGGGAATTTTCAATCTCCCCAAACTTATTTGTTTCTCTCAAAATTAAATTAGAAGGTTGCAGCTCCTAAAAAATAAACAAAAGGCCTCGATCAAGTATTATGGTCGTATTATTGATCTCTTCTATTACCATGATTGTGTTGTTGGTATCTTCTATTACTATATTTGCATCTGCTCGATAATTCATTCATGGAAGAGATGAGTTAAAATTTCCTAGTATGTTGTTAGGTTTGTCTGTCTCAGCTTATAATTCTGTCAATTTTTGCTTTATATAGTTGGGGGGGTGTCATAACATGCAAACCGGTTTATAATTATTTTATTTGCCTGGTAAATTTACCATTACGTTGTGACCTTCTTTAATTTTAGTAATGCTTTTGCCTTAGCATTTAAATGGCTTTCTTTTTTTAAAAAAAAATTTATTTTTAGTTTTTATATTGAGGGAGTGAGTGTGCACATACATGCATGAGCAGGGGAAGGGCAGAGAGAGAGAGAGATAGAGAGAGAGAATCCCAGGCAGATTCCATGCTGTCAGTACAGAACCCGACACAGGGCTTGATCCTACAAACCGTGAAATCACAACCTGAGCCGAAACCAAGAGTCCAATGCTGAACTGACTGAGCCACCCAGACACCCCTAAATTGCTTTCTTCTGATTAGTATTTGCCTAGTATTATTATAACTCTTTTCATCCCATTATATTAAAACTTTCTAAGCCATTATGTTTCAGATTTATCTAATTCGTGTTAATTTTGACTTTTAGTCTACTCTAATAATGATTGAATCTTAGACCAAGCATTTAAACCATTCCATGCTTTATAATTGCTGATATATTGAAATTTACTTTTGCCATCTAATGTACTCCCCATTTATTTTTTTCTGATCTATATTTTTTTTTCACCATTGCCTTCTTTGGGATTATTGATTGTTTTTTGGTTTTGTTTATGCTTCTATTTCTCTTCCTAGATTCTAGTTTGGAAGTTATGTACTCTATTCCTGTTCACTTAGTGGTTATCCTAATTTTAACAGGTAAATTTTAACTCATTAAATTCTGAGTTTATATCCATCCACCTTCTGCCAGATACTACAAGGACCTTTAAAAGATCCTTAAAACTGACTTTCATCAGTTCTGGAAAATTCTGAACTCCATTCTTTCTCCCCTTTCCTTCTGGGACTCTGTATACACATTCTCATTTGCTCTCCATATCTCTTAACATTTCTTTCATAGTTTCTTTTTTCTTATCTTTCTAAGCCGAATTCTGGATAATTTTGCAAATATCCTACTGTTCATTAATTCTTTCTCTGGCTTTGTCTCATCTTCTATTAAAGCTATTTAGTTTTTAGTGTATCTTATTTTCATTTCTAAAGTTCTGCTTGATTATTTTAAATCTGCTTTCTCTTCATTCATATTTTAAGCCTTTGCTTAATTTCTTAAAATATATTTAGCATACATATTTTAGATTCTATTTCTGATAATTCCAATTGCTGAAGCACTTGTGAGTCTGATTCTACTATCTGATTTTCTTCTAGCCGTTACTTATGGTGTCTTTTTTTTTCTATGTGTGATGATTTATTTTTATGCTACCTGATCCTTGGAGTTTTATATGTGGAAATGTAGTGAGATCTGAAAAGAAGAGTTCTCTGGAAAGAATATTTGTTTATCTTTGGGTATATGTCTGGGGGGTTACTATCCATTCAGGACCCTTTCATACTAAATTCTCAACTTGAAATTTTTCAGACCACCATGGGAGATCTGGCTTATATTTATGAATCTTTAAGGAAGATTTCTGCCCCACCCTACCTCCACATCCGCTCCGGTGTTTGAGACAATCAGTTTCCCTTGAATTCCTTTGGAATGCCAATTTATGAGGGGTATCCTATTGGACTCCCCACGTTAGGAAGGTGCTCAAGCTCCATGAGGCTATAACAAGTGCTCAAAGCTCATCTAGCTTAACAAATACCTTCAAGATGAACAGTGGCTCTGGTGGCTACTTTTACATATTACCAACCTGCACCCCCCACCACCACTACCAAGTATTCCTTACTTCCTTGACTATTCTTGAATGCATTTGATCATTGCATTCTACCCTGACAGCTCCTTACCTTTTGGAGTATGGAAAGAGAAACAATATTGTAAACTCTAGAATGGTATTTTTGATACAATACTGTTAAAGAACTTCAACTTCAGTATAACTTAACTAGACTTATGCAGACTGTGAGCTTTACCAATTTATATCAAGGTTTTGAGTTCCAAACAATTAACTTAGAAATGAACTTTTAGACACAATCCTCTCATGAGTTATAATAAGCATGTATCCAAGTCAGACACTCCCTACACTCTAACTCTGTGTTGCCTCCTATTATTGTTCTTAGGTGAAATTTGTTAATAGTATCACCATCTTCATTTATTATGGGATACAAGTCCTTTATATAAAATATTTACAAAGTCAAATTTCTTGAAGTCCTTAGAAAATCATCTTGAAAATATTTTAGCAGAAACTGCTTTTTTATATCAACTGAGATAATGTTAAGAAGAACATTCTCCAAGTATATTACTCTTTTTATAGTTAGCAACATCATGAATTTGAATCTGAAAGTGAAGTTCTCTTTCAAAATGACATATACTACTTTTAAAACAGAGAGACAGTAGAAGAGAAGATTTGAGATTTCCAGAAAGTATGCTTCCCCTGTTGCTTTCACAACTCATGGCCTGTAAAGTTAGTGTTCAGTGTTCATTTGAAAGCCAACTCTAAGAAAAAAAAATGTTGTTTTCCAGTTTTGGAGACAAAAAGGCTCAGATTATTCTTAACATCTTTATTACCAAATCTGAATATATCCGAATATTTATAAAATGCAAGTGGGGAATGATATTTGTTTCTTTTGCTGCTAAACTATTAGTGAAAAAGATAATAAAATTCTCAAAAATAACACAGCAAAGATACTCTCTTTCCTCCATACTTCAGGTGATTTGCCCAAAATTATAGAATCAAATTTTCTTACCTCTGACCAGCTCTTGCTAGTTCATCCTTATCTTTATCTTGGCATCTGCCAGACATTGGAAAACTTAAAACAGTCTTTGGAGTTAAGAAAAAGGAATATTTGAAGCAGAGTATCACCACCAGACTGTAATCAGAGAAGACAGATTTTTTTCATGGACTCTTTGAGGAGCCTCATTTGGGTTACAAGAAACAGAGCAATGTTTGTGTAACGCTGTGGCAATGCCTGGGAAAGAATCTCCTAACTCCACCTACCAGACACTCCACATAAATAAAAACATCTTTATCATATGGCTATTCCACTCACACCCATTTAATACTCTCAGGAGAACGCATAATCACACCAATGAGCCACGGCATTAGAATTTCGTGGAAAGAAACATATAGGGGCATCTAATATGACATTAATAGTCCAACAAAATTAATAACCCCTATAAGCAACTCTAATTCTGATATAAATAGAGAAATGACCAACATAAATTCCTGTAATAAAAAAATTCCTATATGCCAAGTTCCACTTTCATAAAATATAAGAAAATAACAAAGTAAATATTACATGCACTTAAATCTGGTCACTTCTAGGGGGAAAAAGAAAAACACTACATGCCAGCATTGAACTCAAATACCAGGTAAAATCATACGGTTCCACAGCAGAAGATCCTTAGAGTGATAAACAGAGATTCAAAACTTCAAAATATTTGACCACCTCCCCTTTTTTATTGTTTCAAGCAAAGCCAGAATAAAAATAAACAGGGACTGAGAAGTCTCCTGGGCTTCAAAAGTATGGATGTCATCTTTTCTCTCTGCTATTGTCTCTGATGTCACACCCAAGACATAGGCAAGTATTTCTGAAGAAGACCTCTGCTTGTAATCTTTTCTGAGAGAGAAGGAGCAGCAGAATGAAACTGATAAAGGTCTTCTTAGTTTGTTGGGGATTTGCTTCCTTTGTAACAAGGACTCAGTCTCACCTGCCATTCTTCATTCACTATGTGTAATTCCAGGAGTCTTCTCCTGGCAGTCAGGATAGCTGCACTTGGCTGGAGTGGGATGGCGGCATCTGGACTCATGACTCAGCCTGAGAGTCTGTTTGTGACTGAATGGAATCCTCACATCAGGATGGACTGACCACTCTTTCTATCTACTATACGGCCACTCCCTGGGTCTTCTCTTTACTTCCTGCCAGGTTGAATTGTGGATCAGGAACATACAACATTAGTGTGTGCACTGTGTATGGTAATTACAATGTGTTCTCACAGTGGTTGCTTTAGAAGACTACCAAGTAAGTGCTACTAATTCCTATTCAGTGATGACACGAGACCATTGATTACCATGCAACCCATTTATTTCTGTACGTTTTTCTAACACAGACATGTTGCTCTTCCCCTTTAAATAAGCAGGTATGAATTCTTAAGTAATACATGCACAAATTCATGAGGAGAGGTCTAATATTAGAATCAGGAGGAAGGTTTTCAATCAAGTGGCCTACTATTGAGTTCAAAACAATTCACTCCAGCAAGCCAGCTGGCAAAACTACTTCCAGTTTGTGAAAGAGAAAAAAATTTCTTAACATTTGAGTCACTGCACTATTTCATGCGCAAGGACTTCATGTACATACCAGAAAGGCAAGCCTTACCACATTTGCATGTATCCTTTTATAGTTGTTGTGGTTTTGCCAAGTGCTTTATGATCGCTTTTTATTAGCTAGGGCTCTCAATAGTCCTGTGAGGTATAGATTAGTAGGTAAAACAGGTATGATGCATGATGAAGCAGGAAGTGAACTCCCTAGAGACATTTTATTCCAAGAACGCCTGTGTGGAAGAATGCACTTTCCCCTGTTTGCCAGAGGCACCAGGAAATAAAGTTGGCCTGCAAAATACTACTGAGCCATTTTTAAAAGCCATTTTCTTCATAAAGCACATGTCTATCTCTTTTCTCTCTCGCTCTCTCTCACTCACTTGCAAAATAAAACTAGGTTTATATTTCAATTAAAACGTATTATCATGTGGCATCTCCCTCATTGATATCTTTACCCAAGTTACAAGCAGTATTAAATGCTTTAGAAGTCATATCTTTTTTGAAAAGTCCTTTGTACAAGTTGTAGGATATATAAAAGCATTTATGTAACAAACTAAAACAGTTTGTTATATAAAACTAAAAGAAACTAGAAAAATATTGTTCTTCATTTTACAAATAATGAAAGCTAAAGTTGAAAAAAACTTTAACATAATTAGTCCATAGACAAACTATCTTTGGGGAAAGACAATCTGGAAATCGGATTTTCTGGTTCTCAAAGATGAAAAAGCCAAACTAAAGTATAATTCTCTATGAATATTCATAAAGATAGATATTTTATGATTCTTGTTATCTTATGCCACGTATTTGCGAAGTTAATCTCCATTCGACTTAGAATTTTTAACCTGTTACATTAAAATTACATATTAGGGAAAAAATATGTGGTAGGAATTTTCTATGCAAATGGGGGCCTAGAAAAAAAAAAAGAGACCAATGAACATAAACTGTCTACATCATCAAGCTGAATGTTATAAGAAATGGATGCTAGAAACAGCTGCCTGGGTAGATCTGAATTAGCAATTACCTTATGATGGGTTCAATCACTTGCCCTTGAACCAGTGTTTAAATCTTATCATCTTTTGTGTGCCTCCTCTGGCTCTAGGAGATGCTGTCTTCTGCTGTATAGTTGCCATTGCCCTGTCCGGATTTAGCCCTCTTCCTTTCAGTGCACAAGGCCTCCAAAGATGCTTTCCTTTTGCTTCAAGCTTATACTTTTCCCACATTTCCAGAAAACTGTGTCTTGACTCCCAAACTGACTTAGTTGGAGTACCTGATACATATCCTCTAGCTATTTATAAAAACTAGTACTTACTACTCTTTGGAGAGGTTCCGTTTCTTTGCCCAAAAACTCCTATCCTGTGAACCTTCACCATTACCATCATAATATTCAGGAAGACACTCCACTTCTGGGGGTATGTTTTCATCCCACCTATAAATAGAGATTACTGGCATGCTGGGAGCCCAGTGATAGGTTAAACTTTTCTGACTCAGGTTATCAGCTGCATTGTCTTCTCTGGGCTTGCTTTAATGCTGCATTGCCCCAGAAGTCCCTAAGCAAAGGTTTTTCCTCTCATTTTTATAGAGTCCTATTATTTTGGTAATATGTACCAACAAGTCTAAAACACGTAGTAAGAAAAAGCATGCAAAAATTCATCCAAGAAAAGAAGAGAGCCAGATGCTTGCTGTCACCAAGAAGGTATTAAGATGCTCTCTGGTTACCTCACAATCTGTGACACTGATTCAGGGGCCCAAAGGAGGATCCTGGCAGCTTAATGAGGCCAGAACAGGATCCACAGATTCACTGAAGTGACTTTTAAGAGCACCCCAACATGTCCTGAAATCAAACCTGAAGTCCTGTGAACATATGGTTAAAAGTCCCCTCACTGTAATGGATGCACCTGGTTACAAACAATTCCTGCAAGAAACCCAGAGTAGATTAGAGCTCAGTTTCCGTTGACTTACTCATAATGTCCTAGACTCACACATGTGCTAATTAATGTATTAGGACTGAAGCTTCTTAGACTACGATTCTCTATTTAGTTTGCTTGGCAAGCATAGAATCAAGTTTAAATGGTAAGTTTATACGCACAGTATTAATTGCTACCAAATATTAAGGCACGTTACATAAGACTCAAGTCACCTATGAAAGAAGGCAGCAATATTTCAATGGCAACGTCAGTATCTCTGTTCCCACCTTTTAGTGAGGGAATTCAAAGCATAAAAATAAAATGGTGAAATGTCAAAAAGTCTCTAATAACAAGTTAAACTATTCCCACACACCTCACCTCCACATTATGCTGCAGTGCCTCCTTGAAATCTCTCTCAGGAAAGGCCATGATATAAATTCAATTTTCTCTCCCAAACTTAATCATGCTGGAATCTAAATATATATAAATCAGGTCTTTTTAGGCCCCAATTACTGGTGTCCCTGATTTCCCAGACCAGCCAGAATGTATCAGCCAGAAAGTTTGAGAAGAAAGAATATGAAAGAATATGATGCCATGAGGGAACAAGAGTGGCAGTTTACAGTTAATATTGTGCTCATTGCTACTTTTAGTGAGAACTGCCAAACACATTGTAAAAGATTTTGATTTTGATTTTGAGATCCTTGTAGAGAAACACAAGAACATCTCTTGTGACACAAGTGTTTTATTCAACGGTTTATAGGGGTTTAATTTTTTTTCTCATTTATTTTTTCTTCTCTTTTCATAAAGAAATATAGTAAGGGTCAGTTTTAATTTACTACTGTGCCCTAGTATGATTTTCAGCAGTGCTCCTTTTTAGTCCAAAAACTGTCACAAGTTTTATATGATATGATAAGTTTTGTGGTCTTCTTGAGTATAGTTGCCTATTGTTTGAGAACTGAGAAAGAAAAAAAAGGAAAGAGGAAAATATGTGTCAAGAGATTTATTACATATTTGAATACATTTTTCAATTCATCCTCACAATCACTGAGGGAGGCCAAGTGTTTCTCCCTCTCTTACAGATTAGACTTATAAAGATAACTCTCCCAAAGTTATATAAGTAGGCTTCAAACCCAAGTCTCCTGGATCTTCAGCCATCAAAGCACAGAATGTTACTAGGTGAAGCATAGTTAGACTAAATAAGCAAGTCGGATCATAGTAAAAATTAAGAAGCAAATTACTTACATTCCTCAAAACTAACCAGCTCTCTATAAGCTGTCCTGCCAGGATGCCTACTATGTAGAGAGCCATAGGACCCCTAGCCCACACAGCCACAACTCCAAACAGCCAGCAAAAGTCACCAGTTATATATAGTCTACATAAGAGATGATCATATGCAAGACCATGTCTTCAAGTTTAGAAGTAGTTGTTCCACATAATTCATAGAAACAAACACAGAAAGTCAAGCAAAATGGGGAGACAAAGGAATATGTTCCAAAAGAAAGAAAAGACAAAAGTTCAGAAAAAGAACTAAAGGAAATGAAGATAACCAATATGGCTGAGAAAGAATTTAAAGTAATGACCGTAATGCTCACGTGGCTAGAAAGAAAAGTGGAAGAACTCAGTAAGACCTTTGATAAAGAGGTAGAAAAAAATAACCAATCAGAATTGAAGAATACAATAATTGAAATAAAAAATACACTAGAAGGAATCAACAGATTAGCAAATGCAGAGGAATGGATCAGTGATCTGGAAGACAGGGTAATGGAAAGCACTCAAGCTGAACAACAAAAAGAAAAGAATTTTTTAAATGAGGATAGGTTAAGGGCTCTCTTGGACAACATCAAGTGAACAAACATTGATGTTATAGGGCAAGAAGAAGAGGAGAGGAGGAGAAGAGGAAGATGACAACAACAAGGAGAGGGAGAGGAAGAAAGACAGAAAGGGGCAGACAACTTTTGTGAAAAAATGATAGCTGAAAACTTTCCTAACTTAGGGAAGGAAATATACATCCAGGTTCAGGAAGCATAGAGTTTCATACAAGATAAACCCAAGGAGTTCTACACCATGACACATAATTAAAATGTCAAAGGCTAAAGATAAAGACAGAATTTTAAAAGCAGGAAGAGAGAAGCAAAAAGTTACCTACAAGGGAAACCCTATAAGGCTGTCAGCTCATTTTTCAGCAGAAACTTTTCAGGCCAGAAGGCAGCGGTATGATATATTCAAAGTTCTGAAAGGAAAAACCCTACAACCAAGAATTCTCTACCCAGCAAGATTATCATTCAGATTTAAAGGAGAGATAAGGAGGGGCACCTGGGTGGCTCAGTTGGTTGAATAGATGACTTTGGCTGAGGTCATGATCTCATGGTTCCTGAGTTCAAGCCTCTCACCAGACTCTGCTGTCAGCACAGAGCTCACTTGGGATCCTCTGTCCCTCTCTATCTCTGCCCCTCCCCTGCTCACACTATCTCTCTCAAAAAGAAATAAATATTTAAAAAAAAATTTTTTTTTAAAAAGGAGAGATAAAGAGTTTCCCAGACAATCAGAAATTAAAGCAGTTTATCATCACTAAACCAACCTTACAAAAAATGTTAATGGGACTTCTTTAAGTGGAATAGAAATAGTCATAATTAGACATAAGAAAATTATGAATAAAAAGATGTAAAATATGACAGAATATTCATGAAATGTGGGAGAGGGAATACAAAAAAGAAAGATTTTTTTTTAAAAGAATATGTTTCAACTTAAATGACTGTCAAATTAACATAGACTGCTATATATATGTATTATATATGAACCTCCTGTCATGGTAACCACAAACCCAAAACCTATGATGTATATACAAAAAGCAAAGATATACCACAAAGCTGTAGTAATCAAAACAGCATGGTACAGCCACAAAAATAGACACATAGATCAATAGAACAGAATAAAAAGTCCAGAAATAAACCCATACTTATACGGTCAATTAATCTACAACAAAGGAAGCAAGAATTTACAATGGAGAAATGACAGTTTCTTCAATAAATTCTGCTGGGAAAACTGGAGAGCTACATGCAAAAGAATGAAACTGGACCACTGTCTAACACCATAACTCAAAAATAAACTCAAAATGGATAAGAGACCTAAATGTGAGACCCAAACCCATAAAAATTCTAGCAAAGAACACAGGCAGCAATTTCTCTAACACCAGACATAGAAACATTTTCTAAGTCTAGAAAACATTTTCTAGATAGGTCTTCTGAGGCAAGAGAAATAAAAGCAAAAATAAACTATGGAGACTACAACAAAATAAGAAGCTTTTGCACAGCAAAGGAAAACATCAACAAAACGAAAAGGCAACCTATTAATTGAGAGAAAATTGTTACAAATGATACATTTGATTAGGGGTTAGTATCCAAAATGTATAAAAATCTTATACAACTCAACACTAAAAAAAAAAAAAAAAAATCTGATTAAGTAATGGGCAGAGGACTTGAATAGACATTTTTCCAAAGAAGACTTACAGATGGCGCACAGACACATGAAAAGGTGCTCACCATCACTAATCATCAGGGAAATGCAAATCAAAACCACAATGAAATATTACCCTACACCTGTCAGAATAGCTAAAATCAAAAAGACAAGAAATAACAAGTGTTGGCGAGGATATGGAGAAACAGGAGCCTTCATACACTGTTAGTGGGAATGTAAATTGGTAAAAACACTATGAAAACCAGTATAGAGGTTCTTCGTAATGTTAAAAATAGAAATACTATATGATCCAGTAATTCCACTCCTGGATATTTACCTAAAGAAAATGAAAACACTAATTCAAAAAGATATATGCACCCCTATGTTTATTACAACATTTATAATTGCCAAGATATGGAAGCAATCCAAATGTCCATCAACAGATGAATGAATAAAGAAGATGTGTACACACACACACATGCACACACGCACGCACATACACACACAATGGAGTATTACTCAGCCATAAAAAGGATGAGATCTTGCCATTTTCAACAACATGGATGGAACCAGAGGGTATGATGCTAAGTGAAATATGGCAGGCTGAGAAAGACAAATATCATATGTGGAAATCAATAAACAAAAAGCAGTATCAGACTTATAAATACAGAGAAGAAACTGATGGTTGACGGAGGAGGGGGGCTGTGCAGGGACAGGCAAAATGGGTGAAGGGAAGTGGGAGATACAGGCTTCCAGCAACAGAATGAATAAGTTGTAGGAATAAAAGGCACAAACAACATAGTCAAAGATATTGTAATAGTGATGTATGGTGACAGATGGTAGCTATACTTGTGGTGAGCGTAGCATATGGTATAGAGAGGTTGAATCACTATGTTGTACACCTGAAACCAATGTAACATTGTGTGTCAGTTATGCTCAAATGAAAATTAAAAACCAACTAATCACCACTCTACATTTCATAACCATGTTTTAAACAGAACACCCAGCAGCTCAGCTATTCCCCATTAGCTTCTTTAAAAGTATCCACAGCACACCTGTTGCAGGCACAAAACATTGAGACTCAAATTAATTCCCAAACAATAGTGCCATCTGTCACTGTCCCAAAGCAACATTTCTCCTCCTGTAATATCAGCCTGGTACTTACAGCCTGTCACTTGCTGTGAGAGTCACACCTTACTTTGGCTTCTAACGTGGGGTGTAAGAAGTGTCAGCCTCCTTTTCCTTCCAGCTTTTATGCCAGTGTATCCATCCCATCTGGGAGACACTTTGTCTCCCTGCTAACTGTCCCTCAAGGTCTAGTCCAGGTCCTGCCTCCTTCATAAAAACTCCTTTTGCTGGTTTTGGTTCATAATAACATTTCCCCTTTGTGTTTCCAAGGCCCTTTTAGATAATTTCCAGCTGTTTGATGTTTGACTGCTCTTTGCTTTAAACACATACATAATTTAAGTTCTTCCAATTATAAATACTTTAAAGCAGAAACTATGATTTCTGCTGTGTGTGTTTGTGTGTGTGTGTGTATGTGTGCATCCCCTCTGTACTATCCCACATTATTTGGGGGCCATTTGGTATTTAATAAGTATTTACTGATTGATTAATGCAATGATGGAGTGACCACCATGTAAAGAAGAAAAGAATATTATTGTTATAATATATAGCATATTGTATAGCATATTATTGTTATTCTGGAAGTCTTAAGACTTTGGATTTTACTACTTTCAGGATGCATCCATCTCTAAAACTTTATTGTTTCCCTAAGATTTTGAGTGCAAAAAGACAATTGGTTCAATATATAAAATTATGCTTAAAAGAATAAAAAAGATAAAAGAGGAAATGAAAAACTATATCTAACATTAATATTAACTGAATAAGAATCTTCTGTAAAAAGTTGATTCTTTTTTTTTAATGTTCATTCATTTTTGAGAGAGAGAGAGAGTGTGTGTGTGTGTGTGTGTGTGCGCATGCGGGGAGGGGCAGAGAGAGGGGGACAGAGGATTTGAAGCTCTTCACTGACAGCAGTGAGCCTATGTGGGGCTCAAACTCAGGAACCTTGAGATCATGACCTGAGCTGAAGTCGGACACTTAACTGCCTGAGCCACCCAGGTGCCCCTTTCTGTAAAAGGTTTAAATGACTTTGATTATAAGTGCTTGATACTTTTCTTACTCTAATAATATGAAGGAGGGAAGGAAAAAAGAGGAGCTCCCCTCAGCAAGTAATAGATTTTCCCTCAGAGGTATCAGATTTAATCTAACCTTATCTAATACAAGACTCGGTACCTCCCAGACTCTCCTGCTTCTCCTCTCCCTCACATTTTACTAAACCTAGTTACTATTTTATTCATTCATCTATTCAACAATATTTTGAGTACTTCTTTTTCTAGCTTGCAGGCGTTGAAAGACAATATTGACAAGACTTAGCGTCTGTTTTTGAGAACAATTGCATGTAGTTTGAAAAACGTGTTTTATGCATTTCCATAAATCAGTGAACAAATTGGAAGCCCCTCACGATTGTGGATCATCCTTGGTACTGCCCCTCAGTCACACCTACAGCTTTCCGCCTGATGAATTGTTGTGCAGCAGGTGTCGCAAAAGTAGAGGTGGAGCTGGTACGAGCATTTTCTGGGTTAAGAGGTGGGGATTCCCCCTGCTGTTCCCTTCGGCTGACTGGCTCCTCTCAGGGTGTTGTTAATGAAATTTAGTCTCCCATCACATGGTCTTCTGAACCTGCAGCGTCTTCTCCCTTACGGTTTCTCACAGATAATCATGAGTTTATGGAGAGACGAGCTAAGCTCTGACATTTAAGACTTCAGGTGAATGATACATTCCTCAACAGAAGTTTGGCCACTATGACCAACCACTTAGATAGATCTAGATAGCGCTCTGTTCTTTAGGAAGAAAAAAGCCTATCCTTTTCTTGCTAACTAGTGGACCAAAAGATTACTTTCTCCAGCATTTTACTACAGAAGATCTTTCCCTCCCTTTGCAGGTGCTTTTAAGCTGTTATTCCCTTTGCAGCACATGAAGGGTACAGTAATCATGATCTCTCACCATGCATTTACACAAGCAGGTCCGTCGATTAACACATTTCCAACACACCTGTTACCTATGGTGCTTGGTATCTAAATTCAAAACCCTTGGACAGCTTCTATGTAACTGGTCCGTGGAGTTTTATATTCACATATCGACAAGATGAATACAATCTCTTATTACCATATAAGTTAATCTTGCAAAACAATACAACGGGCTCCTGGTATATTCCTTTCAGTGTTTCTTTTAACCATCACCCCTAAAAAGGCAATATTTCTATCAGTGCTTAAATTCAATGTTTTTAGAATGAATTATCAGTTTTTTCTTTGTTATAGGCTCCCATGCCCACCGTGGGGCTTGAACTCATAACCCTGAGATTAAGAGTCACATGTACTCTACTGACTGAGCCAGCCAGGAGCCCCTGAAAATTGCCAGTTTTAAGACTCTTTTTCCCCCTGAATGGTGTTTGTCGTTAGAATTTAATGATTATCAAACATTTTCATGGAAATTTTTTACAAATTAATACTCTTTAAAAACCAGCTATGATGGGGCATCTGGGTGACTTAGTTGGTAAAGCAGCTGACCTCAGCTCAGGTCATGATCTTGTGGTTCGTGAGTTCAAGCCCAGCAGTGTGCTCTGTGCTGAAAGCTGGGAGCTAAGAGCCTGGAGCCTGCTTTCGATTCTGTGTCTCCCTCTCTCTCTGTCCCTCCCCCACTCACGCTCTGTTTCTCAAAAATTGATAAATGTTAAACATTTTTTAAAAACAGCTATGATATTCAATAGTCTTTCTAGATGAAAGAGAACATGAAGTAGTATTTAAGGCACAGGCTAACTTTGGAAATTGATTTAAATAATTTATGAGTCCATAAAAATCTTAACTTTGATCTATTTCAAGCTACCTTGTACCTTACCTTTCCATGACCCTCTGTTCTAATATCACATTTACACCAAGCCTTTGCCTGAAGACCACTTCACAGATGTATTTGTTTTGCTGTCATCGTGTGAAAATCTCAGGCTGTACAACATAGTTCACGTGGATCAATGTTGATTCAACCTCCCCTCTAAGCCTCTAAGAAAGTGGCGAATACAGAAATAGGTGGAAAGATTTCCTTATTGGACTATGACACATCTTTCAGAATAAACACCTGTTTTTCTTCTTTTAGTCCTGCCACATCAATCAGTTATAATACTCTGCAAAATAGTAAGTACTTAGCCAGCAAACTAGAAGCATATCCATTTAGCTTAGTTGGCAAGTATGAGGGTATAAAAGAAAAGTCATTAAAATATATTCGCCAAATTCACTTATTGGCAACTTAGACCCTTCAGTCACGTACCCATGTACCTCAGGCAACAAAAAGCCTGAGGGTGGGCGAGGGGGGAAACCCACTCCCCTTACCACCCTGTTGAGCACTTAGCTCAAGTTGTTTAAAAGTATTCAGGTTCAACATTTTGCATCATTTGGAAGCTCAAGTATACTTATACCAGAACTTCCCACCAAAATTACAGAGTAAGAGGGGTTATCAGCTGCATGATGAGAAAAGAGGAGACAGTAGGGAGAGAGTCATATAGAGGTGGTGCCTTGACTAGAGTAGTCACCTTTGGTGAGGAAGCTGGAGAAGAAAGATAATACAAGGAAGGTGTCAGGGAAAGAAATACCCTTAGTTCATTCTCCTTCCTTCCCTAGATCTCCTGTTGCAGCTTCCCTCTGGTGGGATCCAACAAAAAGGCAGATGACACAAGAGCTGAGTTGATGTAACCTGTCCAAGTCAGCCTCCCAAGACACATAGCAGAGTGACGGGTGGAGACGTGATCTGGAAGGGCAGACAGAAGATATTCAACCCATAGTCCATTCTGTATTTATAGATACATTAAACCATCTCTTATCCTTTTGAAGTAGACAAGTCGTAAGTCCTAAATTCTACATTGAAGTATACCAAAGTAGGAGCAACACATTGTCTTACTTAACTTTATCTTCTTTTTCACCCAGCATAAAGGTTGATGTTCAGGGAAAAAATAAATAAAAAGTAAAAAGTCTTCTTGACATGCTCATTCATATTGTGTTTCTTCAAGTCCTCAGACTGGTGAGTGTGAGACTTGCCTTTCCTATTTCTGTATCTTCATGTCCCACATACTTAATTTGAATCACCCAAAGAATGTCAAGTGTCATGCTGTCCTCCAATCTATCTTATATTTTCTCACCTCTGGGCCTTCTTAGGTAACAATTAGCAGCATTGTATACTATGTACCAGGCTGGTCACTAACTCTGTGCTCATATCTTTTCAATGAAATGATACTCTATAATGTTCTTGTGAATGTAGCTGAAAGAGTAAGACTCTCACTCTCCCTCAGACTGTCATTTAAACATGGAACAAAAGGGGAGACATACAGGAGATTGCCTTAATCATACAAGAAAAAAATAAAAACATATTTCCACTCCCTTCCAAAACCCCACAGCAATGTTCACAAAGAGAAAAATCTCTCTCTCTCTCTCTCTCTCTCTCTCTCTCTCTCTCTCTCTCACACACACACACACACACACACACACACACACATACACACACACAACTAGAAAAATATATGCCCTCATACAAAAGAAGAAATCTTGGAGACAGAAAAGAGAACTGACTTAGCAGTTTAGAGAAAGCTAAAATCTAAGCATCTAAGTCCAAAAGATGTGAATCAACTCTCCTCACAGATTTGTGGAAAGATGAAGGGATCAGAGGCCATAAGTATCTTGGGAAACAGGGTTGTGGGTGAGGCTGAAGAGACCTATTTAAAAATCTTTTAAAAAGTAGGATTTTAACCCTGGTCTCCCCTACCCATGCAACAAAGCAAATACGCCTTCTCAAACAGAAGATGCATTTACTGTCTATAGCAGTTGAACCGGAAGGGCTCTAAGCCTCAAGTACATCGGCATAGCTGATGAGGTGGGGAAGAGAATAGAAGGAGAGACTTCAGGCTTAATAGAGAAAAGAACTGCAGATACTGACTCTTTTGAGCCCCACACAATGACCTAATGGTAAAGTCCACCAGAAGACAAGCTCCATCGGAGCACACAGAGCTTCTAATCAGCTTTTTAGTGTCTGACACTTAAAATGAAAATAATAATTTGATAGCAGAGTGTCACTGTCATCTGCAAAAACCTCTAATATAAAAGGCAGAGAAAATATAAATAAAAGAAAGGAGGAAAGAAATGAGGGGGAAATCTTTTTAAAAAACCTATAATTACTATAATCAGACAAGTTATTGAGTCTCTGAAGTAAAAAGCAGATACCAATGAAGAAGGAGGAGGAGGAAGGGGAGGAGGAGGAGGAGGGACAAAGCTCCTGCTTTTGGGAGTAAACTAGCAAAAATAAAGTAGAAAGGTTATCATCAGAAGGATTGGAAGAAAAAGTTAAGAAACTTTCCCTAATTAGCATAAAAAGTCAAATGGAAAGAGAAAGCAAAAAAAAAAAAAAGAGAGAGAGAGAGAGAGAGAGAGAAAACTAGACTTTCAAGCCAGGAGGTCCAACACCTGAAAGGGAGAACCAAAAAATGGGGAGAAGATATTATCAAAGGAATAGTGAAAGAGATTTTCCTAGAACTAAACACCATGAGGTTCAAAACTGAAAGGGCTTACTCCCAGATCATTGACTACAAAGAGACATATGTCATAGTGTCATAAAGATTCAGAACACCAGGGTTTCTGTGAAGATGTCAAAGCTTTCAGGAATCAGCAAACAAAAATCACAAAGAAAGGACAGGATCCTCCCACAAGCATCTGAGGAAGTTAGAAGACAAAGACTTCACGATTCTGAGAAAATGCTTCCTAATCTAAAATTTTATACTCAGTGAAACTATTGGCTAAGTGTGAGGAGAAAATAAAGATTTCAGAATTGCAATTTCAGAAATGCAAGATCTTAAAAGTTTACCTGCCATAAACCTCTTTCCAGAAAACTACTAGAGAATGTGCCCTGAGTGCAATGAGGCAGTAAACCAAGAAAGAGGAAGAAATGGGATCCAGGGAACAAGGAATTCAACCGGGAGATAAGTGGAAGGGATTCGCAGAATGATGGTGAACAAAAATACCAAGACAACAGTCTTCATCAGACATAGAGAACAACCAGATTAGAACAGAATAGAGGCCTCCAAGAGCAAGGTCTCTAAGAATAATATAAGACTCATTGAATAGCTAATATTTGTGACCATCTTCCAAGGAGAATTTGTTTTAAAATTGGAATGAGGAGATAATTGGTACAAAAACTGAGGAAGTAAAAATATGAGCCAAGAGAGAAAGAAAAAGTCCATGAAATAAAATATAGTCAGAATAAAGGATGTGACCCAGCTGTGAATAATACCTATCTTGCCATTATACTACATTCTGACTTTGTAACTGATTCCAAGTTCATATGCCAGATGCACAGCAAAGCCAACCACTGAGACATCTGGGATGCAGCAAACAAAGGGTTTGTTAGAAAGGCAACCAAACGAGGAGATAGGAGAGGGAGCCTCAAATCTGCCTCCTCCCTGGAGGATCGGGGTTGGGTGTATTTAAGGACAAGGGGCCAGGATGTCACCAGGTATGCAGGTTGGATGGAAAATGCTGTTTGGGTATAGGGAAAAGGGAGATGCCCTCCTTTCTGAGCATGCGTATTCCAGAATCACATGTCTTCGTGGGACAGGTGTTCATTACAAATGGCAGCATAAACATGACAAGGGGGGGGCAGATCCAGGGGTGTGTGTTGTTACAGAGGTTACTCTCATTCACTGTTGGTTCCTTCTTCACACCAGCAACAATTTCCAGTTTGCTCCAGTCTCGGCTGGTCTTATCAGTAGTTGGTCAACTTCTGCAAAACAGACTCATTAAATCAATCAGGTTAACCAGAGTTTCCTTAGGGGAGAAAAGCCAAGTGTTTGTTAGCATGTCTGTTTCAATTTACCTAAAAACGATAATGCAACAACAAAGAAAGTGAAATGAAAGGAAACTGGGACAAGGCAAAGGGTAGTGGAGTACTGTCCAGGATAGAAAAGGCCTCATGTCCTGTAGCAGGCGGTCACTGTGGTAATACCCCAGGCGATTCCCCGGAAGCCTCCTCTGAGAGGGAGGAGGCTCGACAGCTGGAAGTTTACTAGGGAACATTCTTCGAAAGGGAAGGAAAAGAAGGAAGAGTGAGCAGAGGCTGGGCTATAATGGAGTCTCAAGGAAGGCCTCAGCCAACCCTCCAGGAAGCTCTGACACTACATAGCTCTTCAAAGTTTGACCCAAGTCAGGATGAGGGGGCTGGTGATTTTTCTTAAACATTTTTTTTAAGTTTTATTTTATTTATTTTGAGAGAGAGAGAGGGAGTATGAGTGAGGGAGGGGCAGAGAGAGAGAGAGGGAGAGAGAGAATCTTAAGCAGGCTCCTGGCTGCCCGCGCAGAGCCTGATGCAGGGCTTGAACTCACAAAAACGTGAGATCATGACCCGGGGAAAAACCAAGAGTTGGACACTTAACCACTGAGTCCCCCAGGCACCCTGAGGGGGCTGGCAATTTATATGCTGTGTATATGACTCACACAATGTGGGCTTCCCTCATGTTGGCACAGAAGGGACCCCTGAAGAGAGCTGACAGCTGAGGGTTGTGTGCCAGCAGTATCCGTCACAGCTGCTTCCTTCCTAAAGGAACAGCTCATCACGGTATTTACAGTCAGCAATATCAGAAAAGAAAAACCCAGAATTTCCAAATAAGCATAATTTTTAGATATAGGTAAATATACAAGGTAAAAAAAAAAAGAGGCGCTTAAAAGGATGGGAGCAGGGAGTGGGGAGTCCTGGGCAGGTGCTGCTATTTTTCATTATAAGGCTAGAAGTACTACAGGACACTGAAATGAAAAGCTTTTTTTTTTTTAATGTTTATTTATATTTAGAGAGAGAAAGCATGGGGAGGGCAGAGAGAGAGGAAGAGAGAGAATCCCAGGCAGGCTCTGCACTGTCAGCGAAGAACCCCACTCACGACTCTGTCCCATGAACCGTGAGCTCATGACCTGAGCAGAAATCAAGAGTTGGACGCTTAACTGACTGAGCCACCCAGGTGCCAGAAGTGAAAAGTTTTTAAGGTCTTTGATTGTGTGTGTGCGTGTATGTGTGTGTGGCTAAGGAAGTATACATTAAGATGTTTTTCACTCTGTAAAGATTATGGTTCTTAATACTATTAGGACTAGAGGTAACAATGTGGAAAGTGTAGAGTTTGGGAAAGGAGGAAAATGAGTTATTTAAAGCATTCTGCACAATGATGCAGAAGACTAACACAGATAGCTTTGCAAAGGAAGAGGCAGTTTGGAAAGTAATTCCCTTTCTCCTTAAGGAGAAAGCCTTAGGAGACTATCCTCTTTCAGAGTCAACATTTGCCTTGCTTTAATGGTTTCCCTTTGTGGGGCACCCTTCCATACTCATTCAGGTGAAGGCTAGACACTATTGTGAGTGCTCCTCTCCACTCCGGCTTTTTGGTGAGATTTGGAGGGCCTACCCTGGACTGGCCTGCTGAGGTTATTCTAAAACTGAATACCCAGGTTTAGGGATATTAACTACAAGACAAAAGATTCTGGATCCTGGGATAATAAACTCTGATAAGTATAAGATTAGAGGTTCTCACAAGGTAGGTGGAGGTTTTATAGGAATTTAAAATAAATAAAATGGCAGGGGACAGGGACATAAAACACTTAAGTTAGGAATTCTGAGCATCCTCAAGGAAACTCTAGATAAGCTGATCAACGTGGTATTTGAACATGGGAAATGGTGTTTGAATATTTGGTCCCTTGAACATGGAAGCAGTTATTTCTAAGGAATAGTTTTAAAGTTTTTTCCTTCCTATGCTATTATAACTCTTATTTTCCCTAATCTTCAGTAAATGTCCATTTTATTGTTAGGAGGCTTTTTGTAGGCTGATGGATTCCTCTGGGATCTCTATCATCACTGCAGAGTCTGCTGTGACCTTCAGAGGTACTTTGCTGCCTACCCACCCAGCAAGGCCTCCAAAATAGCCAAGTCTTCCAGGTTTAGATCATTCTTATGCTTGCTTCATTCTGGTATAGCAGGGAACAATGTAATAGAAAAACCAATAGAATGGTTCTGTGCGTCTGCACCTCTCAGACCTCAGAATATCCTATCCATATCCAACTTGAGCTCCTTTGGCTCCAAACATAGTTGTAGCTATTCTCCCAAGGGAATTTAGGCAAAGCCAGTAATCTCTAAATTGAGTATCAGTTAAGGTCTGAACAGGAAGCAGATGGCACTTCCAAATTAGGATAAAGTTTAAGAAGGGTTTATTTACAAAGGGACTAACTGCAGAGGCGTGGCAATGTTGGGAAGCTACAAAGCGTGGTGCAGGAAACCATGCTCCCAGAAGCAGAACTCTTCCATCTCTAGGGCCAAAAGAATGAAGACAAAGGGTTATGGAAACTGGGAGAGAGACTCAAAAGAGTAATGACCTTCAGAAGAGGAATGCGGTAGGCTCAAGGCAATTTCACAGAGGAAGAGTCAAGGTTAACAACACCCTGTCTCATCCTCCGGTCTCCTGTCAGGAATTCCCATTGTCCAAACCCCACTGGAAGCCAGAAGGAAGAGGTACTTGTTGAGTTAATCCGTGAAAGCCCAGCTGTCCAGAGTAGAGAGTAGGGTGATGAAAGGTGATGAGAGATATGAAGGGGCCAACAGAAGGGGTCCAGTACACCCTAATGCAATTCAGAATTCTGGTAACAGAACTTATTAAACAGCTTCAATTGTGAATGATTAACACAAGTCTTAATACAGAGTTTCTCTAACTGAGGTATTTGTCTCCAAATGTGAACTCTTTCCAAGGGGTATACAGGGAGCCATGATCATAAGACCATCAATTCTAGGTTTTCAGTTTCTACTGAAATTGTACCCATTTCTCAAGCTTTCAGCTTGAGAATGAGCCTCTCGCTTTTCAAAGAAAAGAGCTGCACCTCATCTATCCAAAATCTTAAAAGAGTGTTTTACTTTCCATTATGACAAAGGCCTCATACAGCTCTGGATGTATGTTTTCCTTTCCTCCACTTATTTCTGTTAACGTGAAGACAGAGTATTTGGGACCATGTTGTGTTATTATGAATTGAAATATATGAAAGAGTGAGTGGTGGGAGTGGTGACATTTTTGTTCTATAATTTTGACATTTCCTGTATTTGAATGAAAGCAATTGGGGGGGTGCTATTCTTAATATTATCCTTAAGATGTGCCATTAGGTGGAAAGAAAGGTACCTTCTGAAGAGCTATGATAGTGATGTTAATTTTATTAAACAAAGCAGAAATGTTTTCTGTGTTAAGAAAACTTATACACACTGTAGAAATGAAGCAAAATGATTACAGTGTGTCCTTTCAAGCTCATTCTGGTGCATTGCCTTACAGGCCAACCTAAGGGATATATACATTTATATCTGACATATGTACCATCAATATCTGACAGTTGTATAATCAATATCTGACATATATATGTATATCTGTATCTGAGAATTGAAACATACTGAAAATGTTTTAAAATCACCCATTAATGATTTTTTTAAAAGCAAACAATCCAAAAAAAATGGGCAAAAGGCTTAAATAGTCACTTCACTAAAAGAAGGTATCCAAACAGATAATAAGCACATGAAAATGTGTCCAATGCTATTAGTTTTCAAGGAAATGAAAATTAGTACCACAAAGATTTTGCAATATAACTATCATAAGGCTAAAACTATAAAAAGATTGATAATACCAAGTGTTGGAAAGGATTTGGAACAACTAGACCTCTCATACATTGTTAATGGGAATGTAACTTGCTAAAACCACTTTGGAAAACTCTTTGGAAGTACCTACTAAAGTATAACATGTAAAATAACCCCATGACATAGAAATTCCACTTTTAGGTATATACCTAGGAAAAATTAGTTTACATATCCACCAAAAGACATGTACAAGAATGTTCATAGCAACTTTACCCATTAGAGCCAAAACCTGGTAATCCAAATGTCAATCAATACGACCGTATATAAATCAGTTTTGGTATATTCATATAACAGAATACTACTCAGCAATATAAAGAATAAATCATTGTTACATGCAACATGGATCACTTTTATAGATATAACGTTAAGCAAAAGAAGACAGACACAAAAGAATATATTCTGTATGATTTCATTCATAAGAAGCTGAATCATAGTACACACACAATTTGTTTTCCATTTGTAAGCCTAGCTTTAATTCATACAAAACAGAAGGATGAAGTAGGAGATAGGGGGACAATGAGAGAGTATTTCCAGAGCAGTCAGTTAGGGTTCAAAGAGGTATCTTTTTTGAAATTGTTTACCTTAAGGATTAAACTCACTCCAGCCTGTGGAGGAGAGGGCAGTGAATGGTGAAGAGCATTGACTCCCCTCCTATTCCCATGCTGGGTTGTTACAATTCTTACAGCAATCACATAGGCCTGATAGAACAAATCTAGCCAGGCTGAGACTATTTCTGAAGTCCTTAGCCAAGTTGCTGAGGTTTCCAAGAAAATGAGCTTCTATAACTTTCCAGACCAAGGTTACTTCCAAGCAACAATACAGATAACCAGACCAGGCAAGATGTATGCATACTGAACCCAAAGATTTATTATCAACACCACTTAGCCAAAGTCTCCGATATCCCAGAGGCACTTGAGTATGTGGCTTCCTTTTACTTTTGATACATAACTTGAATTCTTTCCTTCATGATTTCATCTTTTGTCTGCAATACCACCCTCTCACAGACTGACTCCTCTACCAAGACTTTCTCCCAACATGTAGCTAACTAAACTATGCATTGCTCTGCTTCTAATTACTATTTCCCTCATTTGCTTGTATCTTGTTGGTTTTTTTTCCAGTTTTATTGAGAAAGAATTGCCATCTTACATTGCATAAGATTAAGGTGTACAGTGTGTTGATTTGATACCCTTATATATTGCAAAATGATTATCACCATAGCCTTAGCTAACACCTTCATCATGTTACATAATTAACATTTCTTTTTTTGTAGGAAGAACATTTAAGATCTACTCTTAGCAACTCTCAAGTACATGATACAGCATTATGAACTATATACACTCACCATCCCATACATTACATCCCCAGAACATTTTCGTATTATAACTGGAAGTTTGCACCCTTTGACCAACATCTCCCATTTCCACCAATTCCCAGCCCTTCTTTGCCAACATTTTTACTCTATTTCTATAAGTTTGGATTTTTTAGATTTCACATATGAGATCATACAGTATTTGTCTTTCTCTGACTTATCTCACTTAGCTTAATGCCTTCAAGGTTCATCCATGTTATGGCATATGACAAGATTTCCTTCCTATTCATGACTGAAGAATATCTTTGTATTGTCTGTCTGTCTGTCTATCTATCTATCTAGATACACATATCATGCCTTTATCCATTTATCTGTTGACAGACACTTAGATTGTTCCCGCTATGTTGGCTATTCTGAATAATGCTGCAGTTGTGTCTTTTGCCATTTTAATGTCATTAACATGGGGAAAGGGCCTCTGTCAGGGCAAGTGGGCATGGAGGATTTTCAATTCATCCTTCACTGAAAACTTGACCTACCTGGATATTTGGCTCACCTTATCTCTGTGCTTCAAAGAAAGTAAACATACTAGAGTTTCTCCTCCTGATTTTATCTGTTTCTCCCCCAACTTGGTAACCTATTTATATTCCTTTGAAATCACACATTCTCTTTCTAGTGATTAATCCCAATACACTGTCCTCTCCTGTTACTTCTCCTTCTGACCAAGACTACCAGTTGAACGAAAGAAATTTGCAGCGGCTTAGATCCCAGGGCTAGACCTTCAAGCTAGCCTGCAACAGAGGATTGCATAGTCACCCCTGACCGGCCTGTAATGAGAGACAAGACTGAAAACCCAGGAGGGGGAAAAACAAAGAGGATTTATAAATACTGTTCACCAATTAGACAAGAATAACAATTTAAATGTATCAGTCACTTTCTATTAATCCTTCTGCAAAACAAAGATATATGAAAGATACACACACACACACACACACACACACACACGTATACATACAAATAATTATTCCCAAATTTACTCCTTTACAAAATTTTTGTATGTAGTGTTTCCCAACTTCAGGCTCATCTGTATAACTGGCACAGTATATCTAGAACTAGGAATACTGTAATGGTCAAAGTATTAGTACACTTACTACTTTAAGACAGTTTAAATATTTCCTGTCTAATCTGTACAAAAATAATGCCATATTTACAATTTTTAAAAATTTTGCTATTTAAGTCTTTGTTACAATTTCTACATGGCCTCAGAGTCCCTGAAGTGGATTTGATTTCCCCTGGATAAATCAGATAATCCCCACCCAGATGCTACTCTGCTGCTGCTTTGGGGTTTGGGATTTAGCCAAGGGTTGTGGCCATAGTCTAATTTAGGGAAATATATGTTGGCAATCAAAATTTTCCTGGACTTTCATTTAATTCTCATGTTTTTCTTTATTTCTGTTCCTTATCCATGTGGTAAATGTTTCTTTTCTGAGTTAAAGAGGGGCTATGTTCTAGTGAAAAAGGAAGGTCGCAGAACATTTGGGGAAATCAGGGAAAGATGGAGTCCAGAGAACATTAATAGGTCTTGCACTTGTTTATTCTTGTACTTTTCCTCCATCTATTCAGTTGGTTATATGAATCTTATCCAAATTTCGATCAAAAACAGGTTTAATTAAAATAGAGATCAAGGAAGCTAATGAAATAGCAATTTTTACCCTCTGAAATTCTATAGAGAACTTAAGAAATGATGGGGGCCAAACAAAATAAATAAAAAGGAACCAATGGAAAAATAAAACTGTGGAAGAAAGACAAGCTAAACGATAAATATGGTATCAGTAAAATAAATACAGTATTTTAAAAAGCAGCCTGTATAAGTACTTAGTTGAAATTAACCTACATTTATTAATTCTTATGCAGTAGATTTTAACATACAAAATATGAGTCATCTTTATTGTTAAAATTAAACTATGTACTAAAATAGAATGAGATATTTGATTTAAAAAATGTAAGTAGAACTTAAAATAGCTCATTTTTAAAAGACTACATTCAAGGGAATGCAAACTTATGCAGCCACTGTGGAAAACAGCGTGAGTTTCTTTAAAAAGTTGAAAATGGAACTATCCTATGATCCAATAAATGCACTACTAGGTATTTTACCCCCCCAAAAAATCATAAAAACACCAATTCAAAGGGATACATGCACCCCTATGTTTATTGCAACATTATTTACAATACCTAAATTATGGAAGCAACCCAAGTGTCCGTTGATAGATGAATGAATAAAGAAGATGTGGTATATATATACAATGGAATATTACTCAACCATAAAAAAGAATGAAATCTTGCCACTGGCAACAAAAAGGATGGAGCTAGAAAGTATAATATATAATGCTAAGCAAAATAAGTCAGTCAAAGAAAGACAAATACCATATAATTTTACCCATATGTGGAATTCAAGAAACAAAACAAATGACCAAAGGAAAAAAGAAGGACAGAGAGACAAACCAAGAAACAGACTCTCACCTAGAGAGAACAAATTAATCATTACTATAGGGCAGGTAGGTGGGGGGATGGGTGAAATAGATGAAGGGGATTAATAGTACACTTACCATGATGAGCACTGAGTAATGTATAGAATGGTTGAATCACTGTATTGTACACTTGAAAATAATATAACACTGTATATTAACTGTACTGGAATTAAAATGAAAGGCTTAGGAAAAAATAATAAAATTCCCAGGTAGTAAAAAAAAAAGAATTTTAAATCATTTTTCTTGGTGTTAGAAATATAATCCAATTTTCATATTTCTCAAGAGCCTGCAGAAAAGGTTTTAATTGTTTTAAGAAAGAAAGAAATAAAAGACCACATTCAGTATTACATTAGTCCTACTGCTGCTGTAACAAATTAGAAACTCAATGGCTTAAAGGAAAACAAATCTATTACAGTTCTACAGGTCAGAAGTCTGAAATGGGTCATCTAAGTTAACATCACTGTTGACAAGTTTGTGTTCTTTCTGGAGGCTCAAAGGGAGAACCCATTCCTTTGCTGATGACTCTTCTGTGGAGGATGTGTCCCCTTTCCTTTCCCTGTCTAGAGGTCCTCTGCATTCCTTGGCTCATGGTCCTTTTCCTCCACATTCAAAGCCAGTAGTGCATCATATTTAAATCTCTCTGTCTCTGATCTCTTCTTTCCTGCCAACATACCTCCTTCCTGACTCAGACCTTCCTACTTCCTCTCTCAAAAACCCTTGTGATTATATTAGCCCCACCTGGATAATCCAGGCTAATCTCCCCATCACAAGATCTTTAACTTAACCATATCTTCAAAATTCCTTCTGCTATGTAAGGTAACGTATTAAACAGATCCCAGGGATTAGAATTTGAATCTTTGGGAATGGGGCAGGGGGCTCATGATTTTGCCCACTACATTTATATTCATATTCTCAAATGAAATACAATACGCTATGATTTTATTAAATACTATGAACTTAAAAACATTCAACTTTAGCTTTCTAGGACAATCAGTAAAATCCTGACATAGTTTTAAAGATCAGCTATATCATAATATTACACATACTCTATGATCCAACCATTCCGCCTTTAGGTATATAGTCAACACATTCATGTTATGTTTACCAAAACCATATACTTAAATGTTTATAATAGCGTTATTCATAATAACCCCAAACTAGAAAATACCTAGATTCCCACCAAAAATTGAATGAATAAGTAGTGGTGTATTCATACAAGGAAGATTATCTAGCAATGAAAAAAATCTAAATCTACAAAAAAAAAAAAATGGATAAATCTCATAAGCACAATGTTGAACAAAAGAAGCCAAACATTAAAAAAAATATGTAATGTATGACTCAGTTATATAAAGTTCAAAAACAGACAAAATTAGTCAGAAGAGTGAGTAACTTAAATAGGAGGTAGTGACTAAAAGGGGACATGACAGGAACTTTTGAGGTTCTGGCAACATCCTATTTCTTGATCTGGGTGAAGATTACCTGAATATGTTCACTCTGGAAAATCCACTGCGCTCTACCATTTTGATGTATGCGTTATTCTGTATGTGCTTTCTATTTTGATTTAAGAGTTTATATAATTTAAAAAGTAATATTCTCTTTTTTTGTTAAAATATAAGTAAGTAAAAATACAGACTTCTCGCAGGTTGTAAAAATTAATGCCAACAGTTAGTATTTGGGATCTTTTCAGTGCTAATTTTATATGTTCAACTTATATGCGTTATCCTAAGAGAAATAAACCAGTTATCTATTGCAGTTTCATATTTGTCACAGATAAGTTTACGGCTGAAATACTATGTTAAAATGAAATTTGTAGGAATTCTAAAAATTGTTTAGTAATTAGCAAATAAAATTGGACAGCAAATTCTCTTGTTCTAATCCAGATATTAACAATTAATTATAGGGGCTCCTGGGTGGCTCAGTCAGTTAAGTGTCTGACTTCAGCTCAGGTCATGATCTCACGGTTCATGGGTTCAAGCCCCACACCAGGGTCTGCACTGATAACTCAGAGCCCAGAGCCTGCTTTGGATTCTGTGTCCTCCTCTCTCTCTCTGCCTCTCCTCCGCTTGTGCACATCCTCTCTCTCTCTTTCTCTCTCTCTCTCTCTCTCTCAAAATGAAATAAACTTTTAAAAAATATTTAAAAAACAAAACAAAGAACTATTATAATATTAATATTTGTGCAATAGAACAGAGCAAAGAGCTTTTACACAACAATATCTAAAAGGACTTGATTGGATTTACTTATTCAGCAAATAGCTATTGATCTTTTTTATTTACTAGGCACTGTGCTGGGCACTGGTGATAAAATGAAGAACAAGAAAGATGAGTCTTTATCCTCATAAAAGTTATAGTATCATGGGTAAGCCCACCAAGTAAATGCACAAGTGATAACCAGGAAGTGATGACAAGTTCTGTCAAGTCACCAAATAATGGGCCTAAATCTTAAATGCATATGTCTAAGTGAAAGAAGCCAGCTGAAAATGCTGTATACTGTTTGATTCTATTTACATGACATTCTGGAAAATACACAACAATAAATAGATCAGTGGTTGTTGGGGGTCGTGGGAGGGAGTTTAGTAGGTGAAACACAAGAGAATTTTTTTTAGGGTGGTAAAATATTATGTATGATACTGTAGTAGAATACGTGATTCTATGCATTTGTCAAAAATGATAGAATTTTACAGCACAAAGAACAAACTTTAATGCATTTAAAGTTTTTTTTAAAAGAGTCACCTGGATGACTTGGTTGAACGTCTGACTCATGGTTTTGGCTCAGGTCATGATCCCAGGGTCGTGGGATTGAGCCCCATGTTGGGCTCTGTACTGGGCATGGAGCTTGCTTGGGATATTCTCTCTCTCTCTCTCTCTCTCTCTCTCTCTCTCTCTCTCTCTCTCTTTTCTCTCCCCCCCCCCCCCCCCAGCTTGTCCTCTCTCTCTCTAAAAAACAGAAACAAAACAACAACAAAAACAACATTTAGGCGTTCAGGAGAACCAGGAGGGAATGCACAGGTGACTGAAAAAAACTAACTGCAAAATAAATGTATAAAACAACTTCACTAAAAGGGCTGTGAATGAGTAGAGTCTGCAGGATTAAAATCAAGAGGAAGTATTAGCTGTATTCTAGTTGATGACACTGTTTCCCACAGGGACACAAGCTAACAACTCTGAAACCACTATACAAACGTGTACTGCAATTGAAGTCTTCAGTAAGTGCGCGGGACCCAGGTTCCTCACTGTTGAAGTGGGAGTTTACAAATAAGGAAGAGATGAAGGTTGGAATGAGCTATGTGGTAGCGGAGTAGAGTTGGAGATAACAGCATGAACTCAACTTCAACCTAAAATTCAGATGGTTACATATAGATATATTTATAGTCACTGAGTATATACACAGGTTCACACGCACACATGTATTTCCTTGCTCTACCAGCTGAGAAGGGCCAGAAGCAACAACTCCCTAGTAGTAACAAGAACACCTACGCTCACATCTTAGTTTCTCATACCATTCTTCAACCAAAGGAACCAGGACTCTTCGGAGAAATGGCAGATTCTAGAAGTGGATCAGAAAATATACAAGATAAGCCTGGAGCATATTAGTATCAGAAAGTAAGGAAATACCTTAAAACACACACACACACACACACACACACACTCACAGGATGGGGCTATGTCAAAGGGATTCAAAAGCCAGCTGAAAGAGCTCCCAGTGGCCATAGCTGGAGCAATTTAAGCAACAAAATGAAGTAGTATTGAGTTGCAACCCGAAGAATAAAATAAAATAAATATTCATGAGTCAAATCAATGTAATAAATGACTGAATAAATAAATGAGGAAGAATAGGTAAATTTCCCTGCAATAGAATTTCAAGAGTGCCTGGCTGGCTCATTCAGTGGAGCATGTGACTCTTGATCTCAGTGTTTTAAGTTTGAGCCCTACGTTGGGTGTAGAAATTACTGAAAAATAAAATATTTTTTTTAAAAAAAGAATTTCAAATAATGTGTGTACTCAATTCCAAATAATTTGTAAAAATACTCAATTCCAAATAATTTGTGTAGTTTAACTCCCTGCTCCTTAAGTGTGGCTTGTGTGTGGTGACTTCCTTCCAAAGAGAATAATATGGAAAGGGGAGGGGGAAAGTAGCTATAGTGGAGAGACCTGACAAACACTACCTCAGCCAGGTGATCAAAGTCCGTATGAATAGTAGTAAGTCATATTGATAGTATCTTCACATGAGCGAGCAGGGAGGGGCAGAGAGAGAAGGAGACACAGAATCCAAAGCAGGCTCCAGGCTCTGAGCTGTCAGCACAGAGCCCCACTTGGGGCTCGAACTCATGAGCCATGAGATCATGACCTGTGCTGAAGTCAGATGCTTAACAGACTGAGCCACCAGGCGCCCCTGCACTCTTTATAACTCTCAAAGTCGTCAAATACAAAGAAACTCTGAGAAACTGTTGCAGACAAGAAGGGCCCAAGGAGAGATGAATACTGAATATAATGTGGTATCCCCGATTGAATCCTAGAACAGCAAAGGTCTAGGAAGCTTGAGAAGAGTATGCGTGTAAGTTAATAATGTACCAATAGTGGCTCATCAGTTGTGACAAATGTACCACACTTAGTTTAAAATGTTCATAATGGGGATGGGGAAACTAGGTATAAAGTGCCTGGGAACTCTTTGTCCTATCTTTGTAATTTTTCCATAAGTCCAAAACATACTAAAATAAAAATTAAAAAAAAAAAAACCAACAACCACAAAGTGGGATAATTGATCACTTCATGTATGTAAGCCACTTAAAAGCTGAAAATATGTCTTATTCACATTTTCCTCTTGAATGTCTTTGGGCAGATCTTTGTGAATGATAGGGGCTAACTTAACATTAGTTGAATTGAACTAAATTTGTAGGCTGAGCCACAACAACAAAGTAAACGAGCAATTAGAATATAGTGTAATTTTAAGAGAACAAAGTGACAGAGGAACCAAATTTAAACCTGTAACCTAAGACGTTGCATGGACTTCTTTTTTTCATTGACATTTCTACAGAGGTATTGTCAGCCACTCTAAGTTAACATGGAAGAATCACTCCTTTTAAAACTTTTCTTTCGGGGCGCCTGGGTGACTTGGTTAATTAATGCTGCCGACTTTGGCTCCCGTCATGGGTTCAAGCCCCACGTCCAGCTCTGTGCTGACAGCTCGGAGCCTGGAGCCTGTTTCAGATTCTGTGTCTGCCTCTCCCTCTGTCCCTCCCCTGCTTGCACGCTGTCTCTGTCTCTCAAAACTGAATAAACATTAAAAAAAAATTTTCTTTAACTTCTCTTTCAATTCCCCCCCCTTTTATATCTTTTTTTCTTCCCTTCCCCCCTCTGTTCATTTTACCAGTTTCCTTCATTGTACCACCATCCCCTGAAGCTAAATCCAACCAGAGTGAGTCAGACAACAGTATTTCTGGCTTTACTCATGACTAATACCATTTCCCCGAGGAAGTAACTTCCTCCTTCGCCTTGGTTTCTTGATCTTAAAGATGGCCACAGGAAACACTAGATATCCTAAATATCTCAAGTAATGACACGCAATACAGAATCATCACACACAAAACAATATTTTTCCTCATACATTGAGTTGGGCAGGTAAGCCATTGCAAAGCTTCCTAAGCTGCCTCTGGGATGTGTAATATTACATTTTTATTTTGGCTTGGAGCAGAATAGTCCTTGAATGTGATGAATGGGGTCAGAACAAGCCTCCACTCAGTTAGCAAGGCAGATTCCTTTTATTTTTTTCTGCATCAAAATGTGGTGAATTGCACAAAATTGAATTAGATTCATTTCAGTTAAATCCCTTACCCACCGGCACTTGAACTGTTGTTTCATGTTCTAAGCTTTTTTCTTAAAAACAAACAAACAAACAAAAACTCTTGTTAAAGGATTTAAGTTTTGAGAAAGAAACCAAAGCAGTATGAAAAAAAAGAAGAAAGAAAAGGAAAAGAAAAAAGATGAATGAGTTCTTTAAGGTATGTCTCTTTAGACATACAAGATTTGACTCCTTAAAATGTTTTCTCTCTCCTCAAGTTAAGGCATTTGTTGCATGAAATTCTCTCTTTTCCCTCTGCCAGACTTCCGGTAAGAAGATTGCTATCAGTTTTCTTTTCTTTTTTTTTTTTTAATGTTTATTTTTTGAGAAAGAGAGATAGTGCAAGCAGGGGAGAGGCAGAGAGAGAGAGAGAGAGAGAGAGAGAGAGAGAGAGAGAATCCCAAGCAGGTTCCACGCTATCAGCACAGAGCCCGATGTGGGGCTAGAACTCATGAACTGCGAGATCATGACCTAAGCCGAAACCAAAAGTCCAAATGCTCAATCGACTAAGCCACCCAGGCGCCCCTGCTATCAGTTTTCTGATAGGCAACATAACTAAAATAGGAATCAGAGAACTTTGATCCTGCTTTTCCCCCAGTGTCTACATTAGCCAAACGGCACATGTTTTCAGATTCAGCTACCGTTTATTGAGCTTTTCATGTGTCAGTGACAATTTATTATTTAGGATCCACAAAAGTAAGATTAGGAACCTCTGTTATGAGGTGTCAATCTATACTTACTGTACTTTCTTAACACTTAGGAAATCTGTTAAATAACCAAAATGCAACTGAGTGCGTTTTAATGATCTACTTGGCTTTATTCATATATTAGACAGCGTCCTGTCCAGCAAGTAGAGGGGATATCCAAAGGGCTACAGAAAAAGAAAGGTTTTTAAAGGTACAAAAGGAGTGGAAAATAATTAGCAAAGGATCCATTGTTGTAGGCAAGGTCACCCTCCTAAGGGGAATGGAGGGGTCTATCAGTCAATTTCCTAGTGCTGAGCAGGAAGTTCCCATGTTGCTGGTTAAAGCTTACATTTCTGTGGGGTTGAAACTGGGATGCCAGCAGGCAGTCCAGGTCCAGGGACCCTAAGGGGATCCTGTAGGACCAGCCAAGAGGGTCCCTGGATGCACTCAGGATAGAAATCAAACATGAGCCAGAGGAGATGAAAGCAAGGTTTATTGAAGGTTTAGAGAGAGTGCAGGTACAGAGCTCAGAGAGACTCAGAAAGGACCCCCATCTATGTTTGGGGTCTGGGGGTTTTTACTGAGGTTGGTAGTCAGGTGTATGTGTCTTCTCAGGCAGCCAGGGACCAGTCAGAACCAAGGCAAAGACCCCCAAGCACTATTCCTTGAAGCCCCAGGTCCTTGGTGTCTAGTTCCTGTGGTCTGGAATATGCTCTGCTTCCTCCAGTCCTTCTCACCTGGTCCTTCTTAGATGTCCTCTATTCTAAAGAAATCATTAACTCCATGTCCTACAAGGACTTACAGTATTTACATTATGAGGTCTGTGTAAAGTGGGGTGGGGGTGTAGGTCCTAGCAAGAATGGAAAAAAAAAAGGAGCAAAAAGCAGATTTTTATGGAGCCCTTCAGTTTCCCTATCTCAGTTGCAGTCAGGTTAGGTAGTAAGTCTTGGTATAAGTAAGATTTGGGGCTTTAACCTAAGTGATGCCATTTTGGTCCTGTGTTTTTCTTTTTTTTAACAGGCTTTTTCAATTGCCTGGGCATTATTTTGAAGATCTTGGGCTATTTTTTTTAACAACAGCAGATTTGTGGTAAAAATCAACTAATTATTAATGTGTATTTTTGTTTTGTCTTGTTTAATATCTGTTTCTTTCCATGAGCTGTAAGCTTCATGAGGACAGAGTTTGCGAATACAGTGTTCATTTGCGTAACCCCAGTGTCTAACCCAGGGCCTAGCACAACAGCAGATACACAGTAAATATAGCTTGAATAAGTGAGTTAACAAAAAACAAACACCTGAGGCTCAGAGGTCAAGGTTGTCCAGGACCAGACTGTTAAATAAGTCAGGTCCTAATTCCGAGAGGAGTTTCTGTTTTCAAGTTTGGACCTGTATACACCATTTCTTTTCAGAGCTCAAATGAAAGAATACGAGAATACATGGAGGCAAAAAATGAAATCCCTACATTGAAAAAATGTGAAATGGGTCTTTGATTCTGTCTGATTGCGTAAACTCCAGGTCACAATCAAATCGTTTCTAGAGTTTTACTGAGGAACAGTAATTTCTGCAGGAGAAACACCCTAGCGCTTGCATAATCTATTTACTATAGAATAAGGTGAAATTATTCAGGTTCCCTACTGTATACTGCCTAAAGGAAAAACTCAGCAATTTCAAAAGAATTTTACTTATCATTTGTCTCTCTTTTCCACTCTCTGGGATTCTGATTACAGGAGCTTCCAAGTCAGGCTGACTTGGCATACTGATTCTATTCTTAAAAATGGAAAGGTTTAAACTGTAAACATTAGTAGATTCTAAGTTTATTGTATTTCTCATTTTTAAAGCATTCCACAGAAATACGTTTTCAGTATTCTTTCTCTGAAAGAAAAATCGTCATGGTGAGACAAAAACTTTTAGTAGGCAATTTCAATAGACAGTGTACAATAAAATCTGGTGTTGTTTTATAGCACAGAATCCTTCAGTCATTCAGGAATAAACGTTATGAAAGCTTTCCTACAATTGTGACTCAGGAATAAACACATGAGTAAAACATACTGTAGAGGAGTTGGAAGGAAAAGATCCTGCTACTTTGTTCAGGGTTGAGATTCTGAAGTTTTCTCATTCACAGTTATAATTGCCAAAATACAGGGTCATTTTCCAAGAAATTTATGTTTCTTGGACTTTCTGCTCCAGCTGGTGTATTGATTTGACAGAGCTCTGTTCCAAATCTCAGTTCCAGCTCATTGCTGATTGTATCCTGTAGTGATTACAAAAGATGGTGATGCAGGGTATTGAGGGGGTGGAGGAGGGAGGATGGGGGGAGGTGAAATCCACCTTAATTTTGAAAAGCCTGGTGTTGACCTGCATTTTTTAGGGTGATATTGTCGTTAGACATGCTGATTGACTACAGATCCTCCCCACTTCTGGTTTTTTTCTACACAAGAGAAGACAGGCTGTTTTTGCAATAACCTTTTTCACTTCTGCCCACACTAGTGGCTCCATTCCATGCTCTAAATCATTGTCTTCATGAGGTTTAAGTAAACCTCCTTCCAATGCTCTTCAAAATCAGTGGCATATTATAAATCACATGCTGGCTTTTTCAATTGCCTGGGCATTATTTTGAAGATCTTGGGCTATTTTTTTTTATAGCAGCAGATTTGTGGTAAAAGCTTGGCTGAATTTTCTATATCATTTGCCAGATTTTTAATTTTAATTTAGAATTTCCATTAATCTCAGCTGTAATTTAATGGATGTGCTCTCTCATGTTCACTAAATAATCATTTCATTTAATTAATTATGATATTGTCCTTTGGACATTTCTTGGGGACTTATAATGGCCTCCCATTGGCTCCTGATCAGGTTCAGACTTTCCATATGGTCTTTTAAAGCTGAGTATTATGAAGTAAAATGTTAGCTAAGCTTTCCTCCCTCTCTTGCAAATTATCTTCACTCCTTTCAGGGCCACTGTCCTCAACATGGCAGGTTACTCCTACTCTCATGCTTTTCTCATGGAATTTCTACAGCTTTCTAGAATGCCCTCTCTGCCCTCTAGACCAAAGGAAATGCCACCACTAGGGCCCATATTTTGTTCCAAATCATGTTTTTCTCTCTTCCTGTCCTTCTCTTTATGGACTTCTTGTATTTTGACCAGTAATTGTGTATTGATTTTGGCTACAGACAGACCTGTTCTGTCACTAATTTTTTTTTTTTTTTTGAGAGAGAGAGAGAGAGAGTGAGCAGGGGAGGGGCAGGGAGGGAGGGAAGCAGAGGATCCAAAGTGGGCTCTGTGCTGACAGCAGAGAGCACAATACAGGGCTTGAACTCATGAACTGTGAGATCATGACCTGAGCCAAAGTTGGAAGCTTAACCAACTGAGCCACCCAGGTTCCCCCTGTTCTATTCCCCCTTCACTATTGATGTGACTTTGTTCACATTATCTCACATGTCTCACCTTTACTCAGCATCTTCATCTGTACAGGAGAACAATAATAGATTGTTACGAGAATAATATGTGTCACATAAGCAAAATACTTAGTTCATATTAAGTATAAAATATGTTCATTCCGTTCTCTCTTGCCCTATAATTTACTTCAATTGTTCATGTGGCTAAGCCCTTATAATTCAATAAAATCCCCTGAAGGAATATACATTTCTTTTGCAACTTACAAAATCCTGTTCTCTATCGAGGCATATAGGACCTGAAGGAAAAAGACAAGAACCTAGAATATAAATGGCTGTACTCTGTGAAAACAGATGAATGAATTGTGTTCAAATCCTGTGGACACTCAGCTGTGAGCTCTCACTGAGAGGAGAGCTCCCTAATGTTGATTGCTAATCCTAGTGTGGGAGCAAGGTGGGTTAGTTAAGTCTCTGGAGACACACTGCCTGGATCAACACTGGCTCTGCCACAGACTAGTTGTGTGCCCTTGGGCAGTGCCTCTGTGGTTCGGTTTCCTATTCCATGAAATAAGGATGATAATAATGGTAAATGGTGCCTACTTTATAGCTATGTTGTATTAAATGAATATATACACACACACAGTGTATAAATGCCATATAAGTGTTTGCTGCTAGTATCATTATGCTGGCGTGTTTTTTTTTAATTAAATATTTTGCTTATAACTAATTTTTAAAAAATTTTTTAAATTTTATTCATTTTGAGAGAGAGAAAAGGGGAAGGAGCAGAGAGAGAATCCCAAGCAGGATCCACACTGTCAGTGTGGAGCCTGACACAAGGCTCGATCCCACGACCCTGGGATCATGACCTGAGCCAAAATCAAGAGTTGGATGCTCAGCCAACTGTGTCAACCAAGCTCCCCCATTATGCTGTTGTTATTCATAGAGCTGGGTAAGAATAGGCAGCTGTTGCTATCTTGAGAGGCAATGTAGCATAGTGGAAAGAGCATAGAGTTTGGATTCAGATAGACCTGCATTCTGGACGGTCTTCCTTCTTTCAAGGTAAGATTTCCCAGTCTGTTTTTTAATACATAAGATGAAACTGATCCTCTTACATTTTTGTGAGGGTTATAGTAAATAAAATACTAATTGTAGTTCACTTAGCACTGGGACTAATACAAAGAAGGTCTTTAAAAAATGGAGCTGATATTATTACCGTTATTACATTTCACTTAATGTATTTTAAAACAGGCCATCATTCACATGAAAAGATGCTCAATGTCACTCTTCATCAGGGAAATACAAATCAAAACCACACTTCCACACTTGAGATATCACCTGACGCCAGTCAGAGTGGCTAAAATGAACAAATCAGGAGACTATAGATGGTGGCGAGGATGTGGAGAAATGGGAACCCTCTCGCACTGTTGGTGGGAATGCAAACTAGTGCAGCTGCTCTGGAAAACAGTGTGGAGGTTCCTCAAAAAATTAAAAATAGACCTACCCTATGACCCAGCAATAGCACTGCTAGGAATTCACCCAAGGGATACAGGAGTGCTGATGCATAGGGGCACTTGTACCCCAATGTTTATAGCAGCACTCTCAACAATAGCCAAATTGTGGAAAGAGCCTAAATGTCCATCAACTGATGAATGGATAAAGAAGATGTGGTTTATATATACAATGGAATACTACTTGGCAATGAGAAAGAATGAAATATGGCCTTTTGTAGCAATGTGGATGGAACTGGAGAATGTTATGCTAAATGAAATAAGCCATACAGAGAAAGACAGATACCATATGTTTTCACTCTTATGTGGATCCTGAGAAACTTAACAGTAGACCATGGGGGAGGGGATGGGGAAAAAACAAGTTAGAGAGGGAGGGAGGCAAACCATAAGAGACTCTTAAAAACTGAGAATAAACTGAGGGTTGATTGGCTGGTGGGAGGGAAGGGGAATTGGGTGATGGGCATTGAGGAGGGCACATGCTGGGATGAGCACTGGTGTTGTATGGAAACCAATTTGACAATAAATTTCATATTAAACAAAATTAAAAGAATAAAACATGCCATTATTTTATTTACCACCAAGAAGTAAAGAAATACTGCCAATTACATAATAATGGGCTATCAAGATACAACATATTTGATTTTCAAATAAAGACGTGGGGAAAAATGTGTATTAAATAGGTGAAAAATACTAGTTTTGCTGAGTGAGGGATCACAAAATAGCTCATCTCCCATGGAGGCTCCCTGGTCTGGGAGGCAGAGACAGGGTGAAGAAGTATATAAAGGCAGCCCCATTGGCTTGCTGGGGGTTTCAGGGGTTGAATTCTTAGACTTCAAGCCTGGGTGTGTGAGAGTAGATCATTTCAATTTCCATAAGCACTAAAGAAGACTACTAGTGACTCGTGACTTTGCCTATTTTCCTCCATCTTCCTCAAATATCTAGCCATAAGTATTTCAACAAAATTCAGCTACACTTAAACTAGATTGCCTATGAAATATTTTTATGATGGCCTTTTCTCAGGCCTCTTCACTCTAACTTTAAAAATAGCCCAAACACAGAACTTGCATAGAAGTTTTCTTGGTCTTCAAGGCTTTTCCATTTTAACTACAGCTGCTCAAGATTTTCATTCCATTTCCTCTGAGTGACCATGAGAAAAATCTCTCCTTTGTCTTTTTTTCTGGTTCTAAGACCCTAGAGAATAAATTGAGTTTTTGGGACATTGCCAAATGTGTGATAGGTCTACAAGGAAAACAATAAGCAATCTCTTCTGTTTGGAAAGACTAAATTCAGAGACTACTTCCCTGACAGGTTACACATAAAACTCACCCTCTCTCCTCTCCCCCGGCTCCTCTTCTGATTAGCTTTGCTTTGAAGGTTGAGTGAGATGAGTTAGAGTATCTTTTCTATTTCAGGTCCAGTGGATGTGGGGGTGTTACAATTTACACACAGAACGAAAAACTTTGCAATGCCAGATTCTAAATCATCACTATCACTCAGTTTAGTCTAGTGCCACTGGCCTCATCAGACACATATTTCTCTCTGTCATAAGGGATTGTTGGCCTGCTTCTTTCAAAGTCTTAGAACACAACTGTTTCCTTATCATCCGTACACATTTTTCACTCGATATCAGTCTAAATAACTTTTTAAAAATTGTATATTATTTTATTGCCAAGTGATGCTGCAGGGTTCATTCCTACTCCTATTTCTAAGCATATGGCGCTCATCTTCTGGCCACTGTTGGGAGGAAAGGGCCAACCCATCAGAGATCAAGACGGAGATCTCAGAACAGGACCATATGTGGTAGAAGGAGAACACTCCTTGCATGTTTGTACAGCCTTTCTGTTTATAGTTACAACATTTATAAGCTTCCCCCATCTGATGGAGACATGGCTGATGTACATTTGGTGGTGCCAGCTAACTAGCTAAGTAGTGTAAGAAATTTTTCCACTTACACAATAGTTACATCCTAGTGCCCTTTTGATATAAGATAAGAAAGACTCTGTCACCAAAAAAGAATGATTTCTTCCTTTAAGTAAATCTAGGGTGGTTTTCTAGATGTAATGATGCTACCACCTGAAACTGAAACATCCAAAGTTTCTCAAAGTTAATTTGACCAGAACAAATTAAGATAGTGTATGATCCATTGGCCAGAACATCCCTACAAAGTGTCTCCTGCCTTGTTCTTGTTTCTATGATCCTTGGGAACAAGGACAACCTTACTTGTATTTGACTCTTCTACTGTTTCATAACAATGCCTGGCAACTTGTATTTTTCTCAATAAATGTTTGTTTAATCCCAGAAGACAAAGAGTACTCTTAACATTTCAGCACCCAGTCTGAATTCAGTGTAAGAATTCCAAACTCCATGGAATTGTATCCAAGCCTTACCATAATACAGTCAGTAATTCCAAACACTAATATGTTGGACTCACATTGTAGAACACTTCAGGTATTAAAGGAAAAAATCCTTTTCTAATTCAAAGTCATAAAGAGTGTTGCAGGTGGCTTCCCTAAAAAGAAGCAGACCCCAAGATGAAGTCAAGCATGTGAAAGTCTTATTAGGGGCAACACATAAAAAAGAAAAAAAGAAAAAAGAGAGAAAGCAGGATTGGGCAAGGGACTGTCAAACCACATTGCATATTGGACAGTCTTCACCAGCCCAATGGGAGCCCCAGAGCTAAGATTGCCCATCCAAGCAGTTCTTCATTGGGTGGAAATGGCTCGAACCTTGAATAACCACCTTGCTCAGTCATTTGCTAGCAGCCGCCTCAACAACAGTATGAATTTGGCCTGAAAGCTGAGGTAGATGCAGACAAAGCTGACAGCCAAAGGCTGACACTTATCCACATGCTTGTAGCTAGTCAATGAGACCTTTCTTGAAAATGGATCTGGGTGGTGCTTTTTCTTGTTGGCCACAAAGAGATTCTCTTCTGTTTTCTTTCAAAAGAAAGATGCTGTGTTTTGAGACCAATTTGACAATAAATTTCATATATTTAAAAAAAAAGAGATCTTCGATTTATGAGGAATTTATTTTCAAGTACAGTGTGAGTTGGGTCTCTAAATTGCTCTAATCATTCACTGAATAGTCCATCACTTCTCTAAGAATTTTAATGTTACCATTTAATGTGACGTTGGATGTGTTACTGGATAATTTTTTAAATATTTCAGAGTGTTTCCCCATTCTTTGGGCTATGTACAACATAAGGACTGTGTCTACACAGTGTATTAAGATTAATCTGCCTTGTTAACTTTTTCCATCTCCTTTCTTAAGTAGACCGTCAACAAAATAATAAATGACGCCCTGATTTGTAGTCATGTCCAATTTCTATGGTGGGACTACTCCCACCATGGCTGATTTCACGCTACCAATGTGGTGCCACTCAGAGCAGAGTTGGAAAGAGGTAACCAGTGTCACACTATTAGGTAGTGTTTCCTCCATACACATAAAATAGGTATAAATACCCTCAAGAGCATAGATCATTGTAGTATGTATAAAAGTGTAGTAAATTATGGTAAAATAATTAGTAAGTGATGAACTTGGCGGATTTATTGCTTTTGGTTTTGATATAATGTGCTTAATTGTAAATTTATATCATTTAATTTTTAATAATGTCTGTGTTTAAAAACCAGTTCACAGAACTTTTGGAAATCTAACAGGCTCTCGTGAGCTGGCACAAACCAGCTCCATTTTACCAATACAAACTAGAAATTTCCCTTTTGGGTTCCTTCCCTGGAGAAATTTGAGTATATATGCTCAATGATGTAGGTATAAGAATATTTATTGCACTTGTGTTTGTGATAGGGAAAAATTAAAATGACATACCTGTCCATAAGTAGATAAATTGATAATAAACTGGGATTTGCTATGATGCAATGTTTTTTTATAATTTTTAAAAAACATTTTAAATTTATTTTTGAGAGAGAGAGTGCAAGCAGGGGAGGGGCAGAGAGAGAGGGACAGAGGATCTGAAGAGAGACTGATGCAGGGCTCAAACTCATGAACCGTGAGATCATGATCTGAGTCGAAGTCAAGAGCCAGACCTTTAACCAACTGAGCCACCCCAATGCCCCTAGTATGATGCAATTCTAAATGTAGTACTAAATAAAATGAATTAGATTCTCATGTATCAATATAGATCAATTCCCCAAAAAAGCTGCGAGTACCTTCATGCAGTGTGATACTAATTATGTAAAACTTTAAAGCATACAAACACATTGTAAATCTAGTTTATAAAAATATGCCTATATAATTAAGGCATAAAAATATTTATGAAAATGAAGCACACAAAGTTTAGGATTGTAGTTATGTCTGGGGAAGGAAAGGAGTGTGGGGTGGAACTTTAAGTGTATCTCTAACACTCTATTTCTTTAAAGAGAAAACGATAATCTGAGCAATAATCATAGGAGAGACATTCCAACATTATATGCCCCTGATAGACATACACAATATACCTATGAAACATTCTTGCTAAAAAAGAGGACTTATATCAGCTTAAACTTCTACACCCAATTTCCAATTTGTGGAAAAACGAGGGGCAAAGAAAAATATTAAGTCAAGCCAGTGGTCTGAAATCAACAAAATCTGGAGTGTATGTCTCTTCAACAAATGAATTGCAAGGAAGAAAATAGAGATGTGAGGAATCTACAGACTAAAAGAGAGTTAAGAGATGTATCCATCAATTGCAATGTGTATAGGCTTGCTTTGGCTCTGTTTAGAACATATAAACTATTAAAAAGTATGGAAAAAACAAAAAAATTGAATACTAAATGAATACTCGAGGGTAATAAGGAATTACTATTATTTAGGTGAGACAATCCTATTGTGAATATATCTAAATAATCTGTATGTTTTAGATATTAATGCTAAGAAGAAGTGTTGATGAAGTAATGTGATGGCTAGGATGTGCTTCTAAATAATCTAGGGAGCTGGAGGAAGTGGGCAGAGGTATAACAAACAAGATTGCTGTTATGTGTTTGAAATTTTATATAAGTAGAGAAGGGGAGAAGGAAGGAAAAAACGGAAGCAAACGAAAAAAAAACCCTATTAAGTGGGTGGCTTAACATTCAGCTGGGTGTCATTTTGTTTTGTGTATATTTTGGTAGGTTTAAAATATGACATGGTTTAAATTTTTAAAAGGTTTCAATTCGTATAAATACCTCCTTAGTACCACAAACATAAAATATACTCTGACTGTATTTTAAATAGCACGATCCAGCTTCAATGGAAGGAGAGAGATAAGTTATCAGCAGTGAGACTGGGGCTTCCCACAGCCTGCTGCTCTTACGTGCCAGGCACTTTTGATTTACCCTCCTACCAGATTCCCTCAGCCCCTCTTCAGATAGTGGACCACCACTATCTAGTGCCATGAGCCAGAAATTAACTCTTCATGTCCACTCACAAGCCTGAGTTCTACTGTTGCACACTGTATGAGTCTAGACTGTCACATCTAGGTAAATTTCCTTTCCAATTATTTACACTTTGTTCCTTGGTGAATGTTGAAGTTACAAGATTAGTTCATCAAAGACAGTGTTTGATTTCTAGAGTTCAACATGCCTTTTTCTTATGTAGGTCAGGAGGCTACTTTCATGACCTGTTTTGTTTATAATGTTATCAGGATACTTAAGTGTTGCTGAACAGTTTCAAAATCTTAAGAATGGTATAAATACTGTCCATACAAATTGTATGTTCTCCCCACTGCTCACACGTGCATGCACACGTATGCGCGCACACACACATACACACATTCATGAAGTTAAAGCCTGTAAAGGTAGTCTCCTGGTGGCGACTCACAAACACGGGAGAAGTTGGGCATCTTCAAAATTAAATTAATTAAAAAATAAAACAATACTGTCAGAGGGAGAGAACAGTTCCCACATTCTTTCAAAGACATGCTTGATATATTTTCTACATGTAAATCTTTTTTCTGACCTCAGAATCTTCAGTGCCTTAGTTCTAGTTTTCAGTAAAACAGAATTTCCATCAATCCACGGATACAAAAAGATATCTGAATGCATTTCCACATGAATGCCAAAAGGCACAGACCATTGGATCAGGCTCTCCAATAAATGTCTTACTAGAAAGGCAATATGGTGTTATTAAGAGTGTGGACTTCAAGGGGCGCCTGGGTGGCTCAGTCGGTTGAGCGTCCGACTTCGGCTTAGGTCATGATCTCGCGGTCCATGAGTTCGAGCCCCGCATCGGGCTCTGTGCTGACAGCTCCGAGCCTGGAGCCTGTTTCAGATTCTGTGTCTCCCTCCCTCTCTGACCTTCCCCCATTCATGCTCTGTCTCTCTGTGTCTCTAAAATGAATAAACGTTAAAAAAAAATTAAAAAAAAAAAGTGTGGACTTCAAAGCCAGATTGCTTGTGTTCAAATTCTAGCTGTATCATTACTAGCTACTTGACCTTGGGAAAGCTACTAAACCTTCTTGTGTCTCAGTTTCCCTTCTTTAAAATCGGGGTAATAATAGTACTTACCTCATATGTATGTCGTGTAAAACGTACATAAGTTAATATCTGTAAAGCACCTAGAACATGCTTGGCCTATAATAAGTGCTCCTGGAGCTATTAACACTCGTCATTTAGCCATTGTCATTTAATCCTCCAAACGATTAACACCATTTTGCAGATGAGGTTAAATGATGTGTTCAACCTTAGAAAGTTCATAGCAGCAGAACAGGGGGTCAATCGGATTTTGTCCAAAGCCTGTGTTCTTTGCACCATACGCCCCGTCTTTGTGCTGCTGAGACATACCAACCTCCTGTGTTGATAAGAAAGCCATGTTTATAGTAGGACATGAAATTTAACCTAAAACCTTTGTAACTTAGGGATATTTCAGAGTAAGGAAATTGAAAAATGGTAAGATATAATTTGCAGATTCCCATATTGAGAGATTTCAGTCAGATACTGGAGAAGTTTGGAAGGTTAGATCAGAGTATCAGATGATTAACATCTTGATGTAAATGCTCAGGATAGTAAACTAGTTCATGTTGTATTGTTTTAATGAGTTAAGCAGTGGTATCTCATATGCTGACAATAAGTATTACTGGTTCCAGGCTTAAACATGAAACAGTTATGAGTCATAATAATTACTTTCAAGTCATGAGAAGGAAGATGCATTGTGAAGGAGGTAACAAACTTGAAATCAAATGAGAAAATACCTGCTAAATCCATCTATAAACTTAAAGGAATAACAAAAATGTAGTTTTACATATTGCTATGGGGTTGAATCTTATCTTCCAAAAAGAAGTCCTCACCCTGGACACCTGTGAATGTGATCTTATTTGGAAATAGGATTTTTGCCTATGTAATCAATTTTAAATGACATTGAACTGAATTAGGGTGAATCCTAAGTCCAATATGACTAATGTCCTTATAAAAAGAGAAGAGTCACAGAGATGGACACAGAGGAAAACGCCCTGTGACAACAGGCTGAAACTGGAGTGATGCATCTATAAGCCAGGGAATGCCAAGGTTTTCACAAAAACAGGCTATAAGCATGGAGCAGACTCTCCCTCAGAACCTTCAAAAGGAACCAACCTGGCTGACATCTGGGTTTTGTACTTCTAACCTCCAGAACTGTGAACAAATATGTTTCTGTGGTTTTAAGCCATCCAGTCTGTGGCACCTTGTTTGAGCCTCCATAGGAAACAAATATACACGTTTGGGTTCATTCAACGACCACATCCATAAGTGATCAATGATTTTAACAGAATCATTTCTGTGCAGACAGTATGCTTCTTTAGCACATTGTTTATAGCCGTTTCCATTTGAAGTGAAGTCAAAATAGTTTAAAACGCACAAATGCACACACCAATATAAAATTGTGCAGGAAGAGCAAAGAGATGACAGAAAGTATGATTTGGCATTTAACGTATTAAACACGCACCACTTACCAAGTAAGTAAAACATGCTGAGAGGAATCAGAGGCACAACACTTTTTTTAGAGACCAAAAAACCTGCTGAAAGAAAGTATTCAACTACTTGGGGGTGTCTTTTTTCCCCATTTTCTTGAGGTATCACTAGCACACATCACTCTGTAAGTGTAAGGTGTACAACATGATTGTTTCACTCATGTGTATTGTGAAGTGATGACCACAATAAGTTTACGTAGGATCCATCACCTCATATAGATACAATGAAAAGAGAAAGCAAAGAAAGAAAAAATAATGTCTCTAGTAATAAGAACTCTTAGGATTTACTCTCCTAACTTTCCTGTATGTCATACAGCAGTGTTGGCTATAGTCATCATGTTGTACATTACATCTTAGTATTTATTTACCTGATAACTGGAGGTTTATACCTTTAGACCACGTCCCTTTAAGTCCCCCCCTTCCACCACCTCTGGTAACCACAAACTGGTCTCTTTCTTTATGAGTTTGAATTTTTTGTTTTGTCTTTAGATTTCACATGTGAGATATACAGTATTTGTATTTTTCGGTCTGGTTTATTTCACTTAGCATAATACCTGCAAGGCTTATCCATGTTGTTGCAAATGGCAGGATTTCCTCAATTTTTATGGCTGAATAAGATTCCATTGTGTGTGTGTGTGTATATATATGTATATACACACACACACACACACAACCACATACATATATATAATATATGTAATACATATATTATATATATTACATACATAAAATATATGTAATATATATATACATATATATATTTACAACTTGTGTAAAGGATGCCTTTTAAAACATAAGGTTTACATACCTTTACTTTAAAAAATTATGAAAACATAAAGAAATAAACATTGAAAGAATAACTTGGACCCTAAGAGGGAAGATTGTATCAAATTATGTATTGAGCATTATCTTAAATCATTTAATCAATCATTTGCTAGATTGTTGACGTTTTGTTGCCTTGGGGCAAAAAGAAAAAAAATAAGATATACTATGTGTCCTTTAGAGGCATCATAGACCCATTAGATCCATAATTTGCTTCCTGTACCCACTGAACCTAAGCTATACCCAGAGCTTCTTTAAATATAAATACATAAATCATTTGTTTTCTTAATACCTCACTTACATATGCATATGGCTATTGCAGTGAGCATAAATGTGGAAAACAAATGTAGTAAACAAAATATCTATTTCTGAGATTTGCTTTCAGTCTTGCTTTTATATGTACACTGTTTTGCATCAAAATAATTCTTTTTAATTTTTTTTAATGTTTATTTATTTTTGAGAGAGAGATAGAGAGAGTCAAGTGGGGGAGGGGCAGAGAGAGGGAGACACTGAATCTAAAGCAGGCTCCAGGTTCCGAAATGTCAGCACAGAGCCCAATGCAGGGCTCGAACCCACGAAACGCGAGATAATGGGAGAGTCAACGCTTAACCGATTGAGCCACCCAGGGACCCAAAATAATTCTTTTTCAAAAAACAGTATTTTTGTAAGTTTACTTATTTATTTTGAGAGAGAGAGAGAGAGAGAGAGAGAGAGAGAGAGAGAAAGCATGAGCAGCGGAGGGGAGGAGGAGGGAGATACAGAATCCCAAGCAGGCTCTGTGCTCCTCACAGCCTCCACGCTCCCGCTGAGCCCATCCTGGGGCTTGATTTCATGATTGTGAGATCATGACCAGAGCCTAAATCAAGAGTTGGACGCTTAACCAACTGAGCCACCCAGTCTCCCCCAAGATAATTATTTTATTATTATTTTTAAATTTTTTTATTTTTCATTTTAGAGAGAGAACATGTGAGTGGGGGAGAGGGGCAGAGGTAGGGAGAGAGAATCTTGGGTTCCACGCTCAGCATGGAGCCTGACACAGGGTTCAATCCCACAAACCTGGGATCATGACCTGAGCCAAAATCAAGAGTCAGATGCTCAACCCCCTGAGCCACCCAGGTGCCCCTTAAAAAATTATTTTTATTGAGATATAATTGACCAATAATACTGTTATCAGTTTCACGTGTACAACATAAGGGTTTGATACATGTATATATTGCAAAATGAGTACTGCAATAAGTTTAGCTAGCATCCATCAGCACAAATAATCATAATTTTTTTATCTTCTGATGAACACTTCTGAGATCTACTCTCTTAGCAACTTTCAAATATATAATACACTATTGTTAACTATAATCACCATGCTGTACATTATACTTCCCCATGTAATGTATATATTACATACATTATCTTATAACTGGGAATTTGTACCTTTTGACTAGCTTCATCCATTTTACCCACCTGCCCTCAACCCCTACCTCTGGCAAACACCAATCTGTTGTCTATATAAGTTTTTTGTTTTGTTTTGTTTTTAGACTCCACATGTAAGTGAGATCGTGCAGTATTTGTATTTGTCTGACATTTCATTTAGTATAATGCCTCAAGGTCTGTCTATGTCTGAATTATATTCCCTTATATACCATTATACCATTCCATGTATTCCCAATATTCCATGATATACCATGCACCATTTCATGTATACATTTTCCTTATCCATCAATGTCATTTAGGTTGTTAGGTTGTTTCCATGCCTTGGCTATTGTAAACAACGCTGCAATGAATATGGGGGTACAGATGTCTTTTTGAAACAGTGATTTCATTTTCTTCAGATAAATATCCGGAAGTAGAATTGCTAGATCATATGGTAGTTCTGTTTTTAATTTTTTTGAGGAATTTCCATACTGTTTTTCATAGTGACTGCACCAATTTACATTCCCACCAGCAGTGAACAAGAGTTCCTTTTACTCCACCTCCTCACCAATATTTGTTACCTTTTCGATTAAAGCCATTTTAACAGATGTGAGGTGATATCTTATTGTGGTTTCATCAAATCAATTATTTAGGTGTGTGTGTATCAATGAGCCAGTGATAGACTATGTCTAAGATTTTCAATAATAACTAGAAAATTCATAATAACAAGAGGGGAAACAATTTTAAACAAGTGCCCTAAGAATTCAAATCCAGTGATAAGGATGGAGATGTTGGGTTTATGAATGTTAAAGGATAGCAGAATATGAATCTTAAAATCTATACAACCTTCATCTTAGTAAATATTACAGTCTCAAGCAAGATCAGGTGCATGTAAATGTCCTGCACAATTTGAGATCATCATCAACATATAAAGAGTATTCTGTTAAGAAATAATATGAAGAAAACATTATGTAAATGGTTATTCTGAAATGACAATAAAAAGGCTGGAAAATACATACTTATTTTTTCTTCCATTAAAAGAAATTAAGCAATATTATGTAGATTAGAAGTATATGATTAATTCTGAAAGAAATTCTCATAGCATTTGCATACAGTTAATTTACTCTGTTACACCTCATAGCATTTGCATCAGATTTACTTAGTGAATGCTTATATATATATATATATATATATATATATATATATATCTTAACAATACTGATTTTCTTAGCAATACTGATTTTACAAACAACTGATAATTACTATGTCTCTTGGGTCCTCCGGGAAGCAGATGCTGATATGGAGATAAAAAGCAAGGAGTTTACTGGGGAATAATACTAGTGAAAAATAAAAGGAGAAGGACACAGAATTGAGCAAGGACAGCTTTCAGAATATGATGCTGATCTGATACCTGTGAATGGTTGGGGGGAAAGGAATGAAAATTTGGCAAGGAGAACCTCAAAACAGCAGGCAGATGTGACAAAGTCTTGGCCAGCCCAATGGGGAGCTTGGAGAAAATATTTGCTTGTTAGAGGAGCCCCGTGTTGGGTAGACATGGGAAGGCCTTACACCCACTTAGTGCTCAGCTACTAACTAGATGCTCCCCAGGAAGAGCATGGCCCCAGCCCAACCACTGAGGTATATCCTGAAGACTCCATAACTGGAGGCTGACAGTTAACAGCACTCCCTTTATCTGAATTGTCTGTTTTCTCAAAGACAGGTATGAGCAGAGCATGACCACTGCTCATACAAAAAACTTAACAGTTCTCCTACCCACACTACTGCAGTGTTGATCCCACACCTCTCCCTTTCTTGCATCCCCTTTCCAGACCCACCTCAATGTTTTCACTCCTCTCAGCCTTCTGCAAATATTGCCATCTGTCTGCTAGAGAGATCCCACGATGGGACTCTCCCAGCCCCTCCCATTCCCATGCTCTCTCAGTCCTAAACATGTTGAGAAGAATTGAAGCCAGATAGGCTCTTAAGAATCAGAAGCAGTACCACAATGAACTACTTAGGGGTTAAAAGTATTTTGTTAGATGGTCTAACATTGTTCTTTTGGTAAAGATGTAGTCCAAGCTACTAACATGTGACAATTTTATACCAGCACGCTGGCAAAGTAGGGAGGAAAAATACTTTCTATTTCCCACACTATCTCATTTCTTTTTCACATGTATTTGTTGGCATCATCGCCAAAATAATTACATTTCCACATAAATTGAATTAGCTTTCCAGTTTTTAAAGAAGAGCTCCAACTTTGAACTAATAGGCTGAGAAGGACAAATACCATGTATTTCTCTCATATGTGGAATCTAAAAAACAAAGTAAATGAATAAACGAACAGAAAGCAGCATCAGACCTGTAAATACAGAGAACAAACTGAAGGTTGCCAGAGGGGAGGGAGGTGGGAAATGGGCAGAATGGGTGAAGGTGGGTGGGAGATCCAGCTGACCAGTTAGAGAAAGAATAAGTCAAGGGAATAAAAGGTACAGCATCAGGAATATAGTTAGTGGTATTGTAATAGTGTTTACGGTGACAGATAGCAGCTATACTCGTGGTGAGCATCGCGTAACATATAGAGATGTTGAGTCACCATGTTGTGCACCTGAAACTAATAACACTGTGTGTCAACTGTACTCAAAAAAAATTTTTTTACAAAAGGAGAGCTCTAACTTTGAACTAATTACTAAAGTGTTTTATTTCATAAAGCAAATGAGTCAGTCCTACTCTGTTCCCTCCATTCCTCAGACCATATCAGAGAAGAGATCCTCACTTCACTATTTACACAGTGGTAAATTGGTGGCAGAGTAGATCATCTCAAAATGCCCAAATCATAGTCCCCGTAATCTACTACAGATTAATAGTCTGGCTTTCAAAATCAACATGTATTTTTCAGGGTTCTGGGTAACTCGGTTAAGCGTCTGACTTTGGCTCAGATCATGATCTCACAATTCATGGGTTTAAGCCCTGCATCAGGCTCTGTGCTGACAGCTCAGAGCCTAGAGCCTGCTTTGGATTCTGTGTCTCCCTCTCTTTCTGCCCCTCCCCTGCTCATACTCTGTCTCTCTCTCAAAAATAAGTAAACATAAAAAAAATCAAAATCAAGATATATTTTTAAAATCTTCTATACATTTCTCCAAGCTTCTAAAACTACAGTATAGGCAGGAAAGGAGTAGAATATCCCCCCCCCCTTTTTTTCTCTATTTATCCTGAATATAGTTATTTATTTTAAACTCTTTACTTCCTACCTATGTGCTAAGGCAGCAGTCTCAAACTGCTGTGTTGGTATCTCAACACAGTCTCAAAAGCTGTGTTGGTATCTCAAATTAAAGAAACAGGCAGTGGGGACATGGGGACCGTGATGAACTGGACCACAGAGACTCCAGTCTAAAGCCTGAAGCTTTTGTCCAATTGCAGTTCATTGAACTGTGGTCGGAACATAGGCCCAGAATGGCCAGACTTCCAATTTTCCAGGAGAAAACCAAAATATAGATTTTTTTTTCATGTGGCAATAGGAAGGCAATTTGGCACTCTATCACATTATAAAATATTTATACTCTTAATGTATTGTTAAAAAACAAAATTCAGGGACACCTGAGTGGCTCACTTGGTTAAGCATCCAACTCTTGATTTCAGCTCAGGTCATGATCTCACAAACCATGAGATAGAGCCATGTGTTGGGCTCTGCACTGACATCATGGAGCCTGCTTGGGACTCTCTCTTTCTCTCTCTCTCTCAAAACAAAACAAAACAAAAAACAAAACAAAAAATTGCAACCAAGTAAATTTGAAGTCTGATTGGCTTTATTAAATGATTCACAAAATCAGGCAGCATCCCATCTAACAAGTAGATGGGTGCTCTGAGATGTTGTACAAAATGGTAGGTTTTTTATAAGAGGGTGGGGCAAGAAAGTTGTAAACAGAGGAAAAGAAAGGATTGTTGCAAGCAGGATCACCTTATGTATGTTAGGGGGAAGGACAGGAGGTGGGCAGTCTTATTGGGCAGATTACCTCACCTTCCCTTGGCGGTTGGAGAGGGCCCATACAACAGATTACTTCAGTGGTGCTTATCAAAAAATTCCTGATTGACAGGTTGAGACATATTTCTGAAGGAGGTTGAAACTGCAGTTAGGTTAGGTATTAAGCCCTGGTTTGGTAACTTGGACTGGCCCAAGTAATGCCATTTTGGACCTGTGATTTTCGTTTCAACAGTATCCTACAGAAAAAACCCTATCAAGTACACAAAGATATATGTAGAATTGTAGTTATTTGTAGTCGTGAAAATGGGGTTTGGGGCTAGAAGTCAAGGGCCATCAATTAAGAATTGAGTAAACCAATTGAGTACATCCACAAAGTGGGAAAAATATATAAACATACCTAGCAAAGCATTTGTAATTTTTTTTCTTTTTTCCTTTCCTTTCTTCTTTCTTTCCTTCTTTTTTTACTCCTTTCTATCAGTCTATCCCTTTTCTTGAGTATAAAAAGCAGTTAAGTTTCACTCCTTAAAGCATCTATAATATATAGGCCAAAAAAAAAAAAAAAGTTGCCTTGAACTAACTTTACCCTTATGTCTTTTGAGTGATTTAGTTATGCAAATGTACTGTAAAAAGGCCCCTGCCTTGAGGAAAGTATAACAGAATCTTTGGTTTGGTAAAGCTGTCCTTCCCTTCGGTGTATTAAAAAAAAGAACAATTTGCATCCAACACCTCCAAGAAGGAATGACCTGGAGACAAAGGGCCTTGCCCCAGCATCTAAGATAGTGGCCAGAGTTTTGGTTGGATTCTTCATGCTGAGGACTAGACCCTCAAAAATAGCTGCTCTTTCAAAAAGAAAAATTCCAGTAGACTAGAACATTTGGAGATATTTTAGAGAAGCTTTTGTGCGTTTGAGGGGAGCTCAACAATAATTATCCTGGGAAAAATATTTGAGCTTTTTGTCTTGCTTAAAGTTTGCCTAAAATAAGGGAAAACAGCCATGACATATTTACTTCAATAAATATTTGTTGAGACATTTATTGAGTCTGCTAAGTATAGAGCAGTATTCTAAGAATGATAGGACATATTGGGGTAAAAAAGGTAAACAAAAATTGTCACTGGCCTCAGGGAACTTAACTTAAAATGGGGTGTCCCAATTGTAGCCACTAGGTACATGTAGCTACTTAAATTTAAATTAATTAAAATTAAAGAAAATTTAAAATGCAGTTGCTCAGTAACAGCACTACATTTCAAGTTCACCATAGCCACATTCCCATCATCTAGTCTCCAGTAGGGGTTTTCAGCTTTGTATCATACAGTCTCTGCCCTTGTCATGTAAAAGCATCCGAGGACAATGAGTAACCAAATGGACATGGTAGTGTTCTAATAAACCTTTATTTACAAAAACAGGCAGCTGACCAAATTTGTCCTGTGGAGCAGTTTGCTGAGCTCTTGTCTAAAGAAACAAAAACAACTAACTCTGGTGTAAGGCTTTCTTTTAAAAAAAATTTTTTTTAATGTTTATTTATTTTTGACAGAGAGAGAGAGATAGAGCATAAGCGGGGAAGGGGCAGCGAGAGAGGGAGACACAGAACCCGAAGCAGGCTCCAGGCTCTGAGCTGTCGGCACAGAGCCCAATGTGGGGCTCGAACTCACAGACCGTGAGATCGTGACCTGAGCCGAAGTCGGACACTCAGCCGACTGAGCCACCCAGGTGCCCCTGGTGTAAGGCTTTCACATGGAATAGAAAATAAAGTAATTGCCTTTCTGTGGAAATTCAGCCAGTCTTTATGGATACATTAGCTATAATAACAAATGACTTTTGTTTTAAGCCACTGACTTTTAGGTAATTTGTTACAGAGCAATAGGTAATGCGTACACTTCATGTGTACATCTCTAATACCTTGAATAAACAACTTTATGAATACTAACATGTGGTATATTTACTGTATTTTTATATCTCTTAATGCTCAAAATCCACATCCTCTATGGAGCCTTTCCAACTTCTTCATGCAAATCTGTCTATCTTTTCTAAAGGCCATAAATATTTAAACACTCTATTGCCACATGTTGGAATCAAACTGTTTGTTATATGCTTTGCTAAGTAGATAAGTAAGCTGTTTGACTTTTTCATCCTTGAATCCCCAGTATCTAACATAGCTCAGCACCTAGTAGGCATTCAACAAATATTTGTTAAATTAGCATAGCCATAAAAAAATTAGTATAGCCATGATTGACATTTTTGACATGCTTCAGAGCCTACATATTTGGCATTTTTGTAAGAGTTTTGTGTTCTAGGTATTTTATAATGTTGTTCAGCCATTGCTTAATCCTTGCATAGCTCAATACCATTTCTGTACAAAGATGCACTGAAGCCACGAGCTTTATAGTGTGATTCATCTAAATTTTCAACCCAGAACCCTTTTTGTTCACAGATATCAGAATCTCCAGGCAGAGTTACTCATTTGTGAATATATACTTCTTCTAAAAAAACATTATAGATATTCGTTTTAGGAAAATGTCATGATTTTAATTTTTGAATTATGTGAAAGGCAGTTGTGTTTTCACCTAAAGCTGCTGTGAATATATTTTTAAGTGAATATAATTTGTATATTAAATTTGCATTTTTATGACCTGAGGTTGTAATTGAAAACAAGGGAACTGGAAACAGAGAAAATGTGAGATGATTATTATTATTTAGTAATCCAACTGTGTCTAGTTAGAAGCCCTCTTAATAAACTAGAAGCATTCATAACATCAGATAACAAAATGTTACCAGATTAAAGTATATTTTCATAAAAAAACTGCACAAGTAAATGACTGCATTCACCTTTCATGGGGAGAAATCTGTATGGAATTGCTTTATGTTAAATGTCTAGAGAAAGAACAACCAGATTTTTTTATCATTCAACACAAACAAATGACCTCTATCCTAATTTCTTTTTTTTATTATTTTTTTAACGTTTTATTCATTTTTGAGACAGAGAGAGACAGAGCATGAATGGGGGAGGGTCAGAGAGAGAGGGAGACACAGAATCTGAAACAGGCTCCAGGCTCTGAGCGGTCAGCACAGAGCCCGACGACAGCTCAAGCTCACGGACCGTGAGATCATGACCTGAGCCGAAGTCGGACGCTCAACCGACTGAGCCACCCAGGCGCCCCTATCCTAATTTCTTAAAATTGATAAAGTTTGTTATCTCCTTGATATAACTAAAACATTTTAATTTCATGTTTAGAATTTCATGTTTAAAAAATAAATCAGAAAATAACTAAAAGCAAAAAACGACCATTTAATTTATATGCTGTCCCATTTCTTTACACACATTGTTATCGTATCAAAATGGGTATCGAAAAAAGGCATTCATAATGGCCTTGTAGGGTCACACAGGAATATGAACCAGAGGACATAAAAGTGCCCTAGATTGTATTTATCTTCTGTATGTTAAAGTCCATTGCTATTAATTTGTATCAAATGTGATTTACTCTTAAAACTTTCAAATTAATTAACACATGCATCAGAGAAAAAAAAAACTAGTCAAGAAATAAAAATGTAAGTATCCAATTGTCTAAAATTCCTATCACATGGAAATGTTTTATATAATACACAAAGCATTGTTTTCATTCATTTGTGCCTTCAATTATAGCAGCTGCTAGAGATGTGTCTTTTTCCTGGAACAAATTGATAACACCAACACATGGTACGCCAAAGCTATTGAGCTGGTAAATATTTTTGCTCTGTGCTGACAATCAGAAAGCATAGAAGTAGTTTACATTCACCTGGCAGGACAGCAGGACACTTTACTGTCTTCCTCCACAGTGGTGACAAGTTACTCATTCTGGGCCACCATTGAGTCCACAGAGATATTTATTGTCTCATCATCCCACAGGAGTTCATACGGTCCCCTCCATTGATGACAACATGCTGGTAAGGTCTAGAGAGCATATAGTGGCTATTGTGCAAGATGTCCTGATAAAATATATGTATGCCAAGGGATAGGATATTAGTTCCAGTAAAATGCAGAGATTTGCTGCTTCAGTAAAATTTCTGGGGAGCCAGTGAAACTGAGCACGTCTATATACCCTCTCCAAAGGGAAAAGGAAGTTCCTATACTTTTTCACTGTCTACCATAAAGAAGGAGACACAGTACTAAATAAACATCTTTTGATTTTGGAAGGATCATACATCACATTTAAGCATACTGTTCCCATCCATTTAGCAGATTTACCAAAAGACTTAATACTTTTAATAGGTCACAGAGCAAATGAAAACTTAACAAAAATGTAATGCAAGGGTCCTTACTATTTAGAAGCTTTTATTGTACTCCAGAGCCTATGATCAGTTATGATACTTTTGTCAAACACAGGGGAAAAAATTCAAAGGTTGGCTTCTAAGGTCTTGGAGCAAACCACATATTTTTAGCAATAACAATCTTCTTTGAGGAATTGCTCTTGATTTGATCTATCCCTGACGGAGAATGGAAGTCCGGCTTTGGAACATCAGGTGACATGTTGCCATTATTGTTATAAACTGAGAGTTACTCGACTTCCTGGTCACAGTGTTAGGCGTACCCAGTGACATCCTATTATTCAGGTGGGCATAAAATATACGGGTCCAGACATTGTAGACCTTGAAAGACCTTGAAATCTTAGCTTTATTTGTCCCTTTATTTTGACTAATTCATGTATTTTATTCTTTTTTGCCCTTGTTCGCATAAAGTCAGGGTCAAAAGATTTGACTTTTCTTTTAGAGCACTGGCCACTATTTCTTACCATAAGAGGAAATGCTACAAGCTTCACTTCATATATATATTACACGTTGTATATATTATATGTTTATGATATACATCTTTTTATATATTTTTGAAATATGTATATTTTTAGGCATGTTGTTTTTGTGTTCTCTCTGCACAGCATAATCTCAGGAAATTCCATTTCACTGTAGATGGCAGAACTCCATTTATAGGGGGAAGGGGGCAAGGGAGAGTCTATTCTGCTTAAAAAGTTTTGTGATATATACTTTGTGCTTGAGAGGAAAAGGGGGAAAAATGAACTGCCTCTTTATATGTACTTCCAGTCTGGTAAAACACTTGACTTATAATATATTTCCATTTCCACAAAAATATCTTTGTTTTTTGAGTGGAAGTGGAGGATGAAAAGGGATGAGAAAGAAAGGGGGGGTCAGGGGAAAGAAGAAAAAAAAATGAACAAAAAATAAGGATAGGAAGGGAGAGTAGGAGTATTTTTCCTCAGAAATTTGCGTTGTAGGTACATTTTTGTAATTATTAAGTTCTTTTTTAATTACTTTTATTTTTTTAAGTTTTTTGTTTATTATTTATTTTTGAGGAAGACAGAAAGATTGTGAGCAGGGAAGGGTCAGAGAGAGAGAGGGAGAATCTCAAGTAGGCTCTGTGCTATCAGCACAGAGCCTGATGTGGGGCTTGAACTCACGAAACTGTGAAATCATGACCTGAGCCAAAATCAAGAGTTAGATGCTTAACCAACTGAGCCACCCAGGCGCCCTGAAGTTCTTCTTTAATTAGAACACTTTTTAAAAAGTTTTTTTTATTCCAAAAGCAATATGTATTATGTAACAATGCATTAACATATATAGAAAACATCTGATTCCCCCTAGTCCTAGTCCCAAGGTAACCAATGTCATCTGTCTGGCATGTGACCATCCTTACCTCTCCCCTTATATACAAAAACATTCAAAAGGCATTTGGAAGTTTTTTACTTGTTTGTTTGCTGTTCCAAATATTAGATAATGCTGTACATACTGTGCTAGAACTCACTTTACTCACTTAACTATATATCATGGACATCTCAAGTCAATAGATATAGAAATAATTCTATAATATTCCATAGTAAAAATGTACTATATTTAGTTATTGCCCTGTTGATAGACAATAAGAATGTATTCATTTTTTTTTTGGCATCACAACCAATGCTACAATGTTTGATGTGACCTTGAAAAATGATGATTATGTTTCTATTGTTAGTGGCAACTAACAATATATACTGTGTCCATTTTCCCATTTATGTCTTATCAACAACAAATGTCATGACCCCTTTTAATTTTCCCATCAAATAAGCAAGATTCTAAATTATCCAAAGAGCCATTTCTTAATGTTTTCCCTGAATTGAATTCAGTAGATTTGCTTAGGTTTCTGGCATCTATAGTTGGTTTGCTCCATGAAGTCAGCATGTAGACCAGACTGAAGTGATGACGTTCTTTTCCCTCCTCTGTGGTCATAGATTACCTACAGGAGATTGTACGATTCAAATTGTACTACCAGGAAAAAAGCATGACATACAGGTTAATCCTACCTTTGTCATATATGAAAGATACCTTGGTATTCACTGGAAACAAAATGATAGAAACAGAAAATCTCAGGGGTTGAAGGGGCCACCCAATGCTTAAATCTTAATCTGTAAGACCCCTACCAATTTATTATTCCATCTCCGCTTAAATTCCTCTGATAGGGAATCTACAAAAGCAGACAGCCTATTCCATAATAAGAAAGCTAACTTTTACTGAACGCTTACTCTGTACTGGACACAATTGAAAGTGCTCGGCGGGAAGCATCTCATTTAATTCTTACAAAAACCCTATGGGGAGGCGTTACTATTACACCTATTTCACAGACTAAACCAAGGCACAGATCACACAGCTAGGAAACGATTGTAGTTGATTTGAAGTCAACCTCTGCACCCTACTGCCTCCCAGAGGCAGGCTTGTAAAACTGTGAATGCCAACCCTTTTCCTTTACAGACCTAAAGATTTCTTCTTGCACTTTTGTTTCACAGCTCCTACTTCTACTCCTCTTATTTCCTTGAATCCTCCTAAAATCTTTTGCATATGAAAATACTACAGATAACTGAAAGTAGCCATGAGGCCCTTTTTTCTATTCATCTTTAGTTCTAGAAACCAGAGTGTATTTAATGGAAGCTTAAGATCAGCTCACAGCACTTACCCAGTGGCAGCAGTGAGAAAATGGTAGTGTCCATGGCATTTGACTGACCTCACATCAAGCCAACTGTAATTCTTTCTAGGAAATAGTTTAAAATATGTTAACTAAAAACTAAGAAAATTCAAATGGAAAACAAAATCAGATGGTACCATAAAAGTAAAATATGCCCATGATGAATATCTGGTATGTCAATCAAAGGTTAAACAAGGCTGTATTAATATAAGGTCCTCAATTATATTCCTTTTATTGATTAGAAAACCTATGATTCTTTGTAAATTACTTTGTAATTTCCATTTATAATCTCTTGTATCAGAAGATTATCTTTTCTCATTTTTTCTCTATCCTTTGCACTTTCAAAAGGGCAATAGAATTAGTTGTTTTCTTGAAATCCAGGCCATATTAGCATTATAGCTCTTCTGTTTTGCTAAGTCATTCACACACGTGTGAGGTCAAGAGCTCATGGACCTTTATCGCTGATGACTCCCCGACATTGTCTCCCTGATTATTTCCCACTGCATTCATCACCACTTCTTTAAACTCAAGATACCAACCTCTGTAGTGTCATCTTGCATTGAAATAATGGAGAACCCAACACTAAACACTCCACCCAAACAGTAAAAATAAAACTTAATAAAGAAAATGTAGCTTCATTGGGTGCTTATGGGGTTTTTGCTTATTCCATTTCTTATTTGCAAATTGTAAGGAATCTTATATAAGTATTTTCTACATTTTTTAAAGTAATGAACTGTTAAGTTTATTATTAAATCAATCTGAATATCCCTGTTGTTGGTTAGCTTTGAACTAGATCATTAATTATTAATTGAATGATTGAAGATAATTCCCCCAGTTATTAATACTTTGGAGACTTAATATTCAGTTTTCGAAATTTAAGTGAGGAGGATGGGCTTTTTAAAATTGTTGACTTTAAAAAAAAATAAAAAAATAAAAAATAAAATAAAATTGTGGACTTCAAGAACAAACTGATGGTTACCAGAGGGGAGGGGAGTGGGGGATGGGTGAAATAGGTGAAGGAGATTGAGAATACACTTATCTTGACAAGCACTGAATAATGTATAGAATTGTTGAACCACTACATCATACACCTGAAACTAACATAACATTGTATGCTGACTATACTGGAATTAAAATAATAATAATAATAATAATAATAAATAAAATGTGGATTTTACTTTAATGAAAATTAGTTAACAAATTTTAAACTTTTGAACCACCGTGCTATAGATAAATATATAATCCTTAGGGCACCTAGTTATTTGATTTTTTCTATCAAATATTCCTCTAGAATATATACAGGGGATTGGCTAGCTTTGGACATTTCTTTAATTGATATATAATTGACATCTAACATTGTATTAGTTCTATGTATACAACATAATGATTTGATATATGTATTTCTGCAAAACGATTACCACAGTAAGTTTAGTTAACATCCATCACGAGATATCGGTACAAATTGTTTCTTGTGATGAGAACTTTTAAGATCAACTGTCTTAGCTACTTTCAAATATATAATACAGGAGGGGTGCCTGAGTGGCTCAGTTGGTTGAGTATCCGCCTCTTGATTTCAGCTCAGGTCATGAGCTCATGGTTTGTGAGATCAAGCCCACCTCAGGCTCTACGCTGACAGGGCAGAGCCTACTTGTGATTCTCTCTCTCTCTCTCTCTCTCTCTCTCTCTCTCTCTCTCTGTCCCTCTCCCGCTCATGTCGTACACACATGCATGTACACTCTCTCTTTCAAAGTAAATAAATAAACTTAAAAACACTTTTTTTTAAATATACAATACAGTGTTACTAATTACACCATGCTGTGTACTACATTCCAGCACGTATTTATCTTATGACTGTAAGTTCGTACCTTTTGACTACCTTCACCCATTTTACCAATCCCCCAACCCCCACCTGAGGCAACCATCAATCTATTTTCTGTTGCTATGAATTTGGTGTTTGCCTGTTTGTTTTAGATTCCACATTTGAGTGAAGTCATATAGTATTTGTCTTTCTCTGCCTGACATATTCCTCTAGCATAGTGCCCTCAAGGTCCTCCCATGTTGTCACAAATGGCAGGATTTCCTTCATTTTTATAATGATATTCTGTTACATATATATGTGTATACACACACACACACACACACATACACACACACACACACACACATATATATATATATACACACACAAATGTATACTACATGCACAACACATTTTTTTTATTCATTCACCCATCACTGGACACTGAAGGTTGTTTTTATGTCTTGACTATTGTAAATAGTGTTGCAATGAACATGCGGATGCAGGTATCTTTTCAAGACAGTGATTTCATGTCCTTCAAATAAATACCCAGAAGTGGAATTATGGGATCATATTTTGCCCTATATTGGTAATTTTTCACAAATTTGTGAATTCTCCAGTTTTCTCTCTGTATTGATTTCTAACTTCATCCCGTTGTGGCCAGAGAAGAGACTTTATGTGGTATCTGTCTTTTAATATGTTGTGAAACTTAATTTGTGGCCTAACATATTTAGTCTAGTCTCGGAAAATTCCCCATATACACATAAGAAAATGTATATTCTATTATTGTTGAGTATAGAGTGTTTTGTACATGTTAGTTCTAGTGGTTTATGGTGTTAAGTCCTCGATTTCCTGACTTATCTTTCATCTAGTTGTTCTGCCCATTATTGAGCGTGAAGTACTAGGTCTCCAACTATTATTAGTTCTATTGCTTCCTTTAATTCTGTCAATTTTGGTTTCATATATTTTATAATGTTATTAGGTGCATAAATATTTATAACTGCCATATCTTATTGCTGTATTGAAACTTTATTGTTATATACTTAATATATCATTAACGTATAATGTCTTCTTTGTCCCTTATAAGCTTTTTTGAATTAAAATCTGTTTTGTCTGATATTACTACAGCCATCCTAGTTCTCCTTTGGTTACTATTTTCATAATATATCCTTTTCCACACTTTAACTTTCAACATGTTTCTATCTTTGGATCTAAAATGAGTCTCTTGGGGTGCTAGGGTGGCTCAGTCAGTTAAGCATCCAACTGTTGATTTTGGCTAGGGTAATGATCTCATGGTTCATGGATTCAAGCCCTGTGTCGGGCTCTGCATTGACAGTGTGGAACCTGCCTGGGACTCTCTCTCTTCCTCCTTCTGTGCCCCTCCCCTGCTCGCATGTGCATGTGCACTCTCTCTCTCTCTCTCTCTCTCTCTCTCTCTCTCTCAAAATAAATAAATAAATAAATATTAAGAAAATAAAATGAGTCTCTTATAGACAATATACAGTTGGATCATTTTTTTATCCATCCTGCCATCCTGTATTTTGATTGGAGATTAATTCATTTACATTTAAAGTAATTACTGGTAAGAAGAGACCTCTGTAATTTTCCTACTTAGTTTTCATATGTCTTATAGCTTTTTTGTCCCTCATTTCCTTTCTTCTTTTGTATTTAAATTCGTCATAGTGAACTGTTTGAATTCCTTTATCATTTTCTTTTGTGTGTATTCTTTAGCTATTTTTTTGTGGTTACCTGAGGACAAAATTTAACATCTTAAAATTGTAGCACTTTGAATTTATATTAGCTCAACTTCAATAATGTACAAAAACTATGCTCCTTGAACACTTCTGTCCTCACCTCTTTCAGTTGTTGATGTCACAAATTACATCTTCATACACTGTGTGTCCCAAAACATAAACTAATAATTTATAATGCATAAGTCTCTTAAATTATGTAAGAACAAACAAGCAACAAAATGGCAGTTACAAACCAAAATTACAGTAATATTAGCTTTTAGATCAATAGTTTTTTTTTTAAATGTATTAGTCTTGGGGGTGCCTGAGTGGCTCAGTCGGTTCAGCGTCTGGCTCTTGGTTTCAACTCAGATCATGAATACACAGTCCATGGGTTCAAGCCCCTGCTTGGGATTCTCTCTCTTCTTCCCTCTCTGCCCTTCCCCGTCTCGTTCTCTCTGTGTCTCTCTCTCAAAATAAATAAATAAACTTAAAAAAATTTTTTTATTAAAAAAAATGTATTAGTCTTTTAAATCATGTAGTAAACAAAAAGTGGAGGTAAACACCATTGTTACAATAATATTAACTTTATAATTACTCATGTATTTACCTTCCGTGAAATCTTTATTTCTTCACATAGCTTCGAGTTGCTATCTTGCAGGGCAAGTCAAGTGGTAATGCCAACCCTCAGCTTTGGTTTATCTGGGAATGTCTTAATTTCTCCCTCACTTCTGAGGGATAGTTTTTACAGATACAGGATTTGGGGTTGACATTTTGTTCTTTTAGTACTTTGAGTATATTGGCCTTCTGATCTCTAAAATTTCTGATGACAAATCTTCTGACAATTATCGAGGACCCCTTGTATGTGATAAATTGTTTCTCTCTTGCAGCTTTCAAAATTCTTTGTCTTTCCCTTTTGACGTTTGATTATAATGTGTCTTAGTATGGGTGTCTTTGAATTCATCCTACTAGGATTTCACTGAGTTTCTCAGACATTTATAGTCCTGTCTTTTTTCACATTTGGAAAGTTTTCTGCCATTATTTCTTTAAATATTCTTTTGTCTCCATCTGAGACTCCCACAATGCATATGTTGTTCTGTTTGATGGCATCCCACATATATCCCTAAGATATTTTTCTTCAATCTTTTTTTCTTTCTGTTCTTCGTATTCAATAATTTCCATTGTCCTATCTTTAAGTTTGAGAATTCTTTTTTTCTGCCTGTTCAAATCTTTGAATCCCTCTAGTGACTTTTTCATTTCAATTATTGAACTGTTCAGCTCCAAAATTTCTTTTTTGTTTCCTGGTAGGTTTTCTATGTCTTTATTGCTATTTCTAGTTTGTTCATACATCTTTGTCTTAACTTCCTCTATGTTTTCCTTTAGTTCTTTGAGCATCTTTAAGGAAGTTATCTTAAAGTCATCATCTAGTACATCTACCATCAAGTCTTTCAAGGACAACTTCTGTTGGCTTATTTTGTTTTTCCTTGAATGAGGCATGCTTTCTTATTTCCTTTGTATCTCTTGTGATTTTGTTGTTGTTGTTGGAAACTGGACATTTGAATCTCATAATATGGTAACTAGATATTAGATTCTCTTCCTTCCCCAGTGTTTACTGGGTTTTGTTTTCATTTTTGGTTTTGGTTTTATCGTGCCAAGGATGTATGTGAGACTACACCTTCCCCTGGGCATGCATGGTTACTTTCTAAATTCCCCTGTGTACACAGTTGCTTTTGAATAATATAGTCTTCAACGTCTAGCTCCCAAAAGGAGAAAAATAAAAATGAAAGAGGTAAGGGAGAAGGACATCAGCCCTTTAAATGCCCTGGAAACCACTTCAGCCAAAGTGGGAGGGGCTCACAGCAAGTGGGGAAGGTGCCACAATGACCATTGCTTCTTTGCCTGCCTTTCTGTGATCAGAAGCAGCCATCAGAAATCAGAGCACAGATCCCCAATATTTGGAAGACAAGGTTCTTTCACCCACCCTGGCTCCTGCAATCAGCACCCAAAACACATGCACAGCTGCCTGCCACAGTGCTGAGGAGTGGGAGATGGGTAGCTGGAGATGGGTAGCTGCTACTGTGCTAAGATCTGAAATGGAGCAAAATTAACTGCAGTTTAGTCTTCAAGACTCCCCTCTGGAAGTTTCAAGCTTCGGTAGACTATAGAGTTCCAAAATAGTTCTATCAGACAGATTCTGCCAGTGCAAATTCTTGTCTGTGTAGGGAAGAGATTTCTGGTGTTCCCTACTCCACCATCTTCCCAGAATCATCCTCTTATACCCATTTTTGAATTGGATTGTTTCTACTTTCCATTCATTTTAAAATGTGAAGAAGATTATGTTCTTATATAAAACCCCTCAATGCCTTCCCATCTCAGTATTGAACCCCAATCCTCTTACCCAGATCTACAAAGCCCTTCAGGATCTCCATCCTGCCTGCCTGGCTCTCTTATCACTATTACTACCACTGTCTCCTTCACTCACCCCTCTTCTCTTGTCTTCCTCACACCCCCCCCACACACAAAGTTCATATTTGCCTTAGACATTTTCATGAGTTATTTTCCCCCTTGTACTCTAATAAATTGAGAGAGGGAGTATAAATTGGTATAACCACTTTGGAAAATAAGGGCCTCTTGAGTCAGAAGAGCAAGAAAACTAATCTGTGTAGCCAAAAAGAAGCAAAGAAGAAAAAGGATAGGAAAGCTTGGCAAGTTTCAGATCCCCAGATCATGTAAACGTATTGCAAATGTAACCTTCCTTTTTCTGGATCATTCTAGGGTTTTAGTCTGTAGCACTGAGACCCATTTCTTCAAATAGCTAAATAGCTAAATAAATTAAATAAATAAATAAATAGATAGATAGATAGATAGATAGATAAATAATCTTCATCTACAGGGAAAAATCATAAGCTCTTGGAACTGGAAGACACAGAAGGGAACAAGTCCATGGTTCTCATTTCAAAAGGCTTCCAATTACTGACATATTCGGGGTGGAAGAATCCCATTTTTCAGAAACAACCCAAGGAAGAAGTATTTTCATCATATTACAACACAGCCTCTCTTTTAAATGTCAACTAAGAATGTTGGAAAGAGGTCCGAGGTACATTGGAGCTTGACTGATACCAGTCAAGTCATCTAATCTGTTTAAAACTCAGGTCTTCATCTGCATCTACATTGTGATAACATAAACTTTAAGGTATTTTGTAAGCATGCAAGCATAATAGTCCAGGTTGCTCCTAGAAGCAGCTGCCAAGACAGGATTAGACATGCAAGAGATTTATTGGGGGAAGGGGCAGATGCTGGTTTGAACTGAGTGGAAGGAGACAGAAAGAAGGGGGATTGGGTGGGAAGAGTCTCAGACTACATACAGCTCAGTTCCAGGAAAAGTGCAGCCAGACAGATGCAGTGTCCTTGCCTGAAGTCACCTGTTGGAAGAGCTCCTTATCTCACTGGAATGGACCTGCTTTAGTATCCTCGTTGTGCTTAGCCATTGGTTAGGCGAGGCTTGTGGGACAATGTAGTATCTACGAAAACACAGGGTTGGACCCAGTGGAACATCAACTTGGGCTATCAGTCAAGTTTTGCTCCTTGTAGCGGGAGATCCCAGGAGCATATTTCCATGACTGCAACAATTCACCTTTGTGCTTCAAACATCTACCACTCCAGGCAAGTTTAGGAAACAGCTAGCTATTCTAGCATTTCTGGAGGCTTCTTTTCCTGAGGGCAAACTCAGTTAAGGGAGGGTAGGGGGACAAATTATACCTGCCACTGTTGTAGTTGGTTGGTCTATCGGCCACAGCTGGTGGCCCACAGTTCACTTTGTACTGTGCATTCTAGTAGGTCTTCTGGTCATGGTCCTACTCCCATACTTCCTTCACTGTGAAGTGGATCCCTAGATTGGATGCTATATTGTATGGGATTTCATGCCTATGGATCTGGCATTCTATAAACCCCTGGGCCTCCTGGCCCTGGCTCTGAGGGAAGGAAGGCAAGCTTCTACCTACAATAGGTGTGTGTGTGTGTGTGTGTGTGTGTGTGTGTGTGTGTGTGTGTCCCTGTGAAGATAAACCACTGAACCTTCCAGCATGGAAAGGTCCTAGTGGAGTTGACTGGCCACCAAGTGGCTGGTTGGTCTCTTTGAGGTGTAGCGCCACATCAGGAACTCCATACTGGTCTCTTCTGAATGGACATTCAGAAGCAGCAATAGCTAGATTAGTCTTGTAAGTAGGAGTCTATCCTGTTAGGCCTATGTATATAGCCTCCCTGAGAGACTCTGCCAACATGTCATTTATCTGTCCATCATATCAACTCCATTAACTGGGTAAATCATTTTGTCTACTTAGTAGACAAGTCTACTTAGTGCCCTGTGTTCAAATATTACTTCTCTATCAGAGTCCAGTAATATGTACGAAGCTATTTTTTGAAAGCATATCATGCTCTGCTGCAGATGTTGCCTTGTTCCAGAATCCCAGACACCTATGTTGTGATTCTCCCCAGGGGCTTGTCATTAGCACGACATGGCTTTTTCCCACTACTGACACCTGCAATACCATAAGTTTTGCTGGCCCAAGTGGTAGAACTGCTGCTTGCACTGTAGCCTGGATCTGCTATGGAACACTCATGCTCTGAGCCCCATTCAAATCAAGTAGTCTTCCAGGTCACCTAACATATCCCTGGATAACTGTCCTTAGATGTGGAATATATTGCCTCCAGAAACCCAAGAGATCTATCAGCTGTCATGCTCCCTGCTCTGTGGTAGGGGATGCAAAACGTGGCAATTTGATTTATTTCGGAGGGGGTATCCCAACATTTTCCTGATTACTGGACTTCTAGCAACATCACTGAAGTGGCAAGTCTCTGAATTTGCATAGGATTTCTGTCCCACATCTTGGAGTATATGTGTCTTACCAAGGCCTCCAGATTTCTCAACTGCCTCCTGTTTATTTTGTTCAATCAGCATGAAATAATCCCTGTAATGGATTAGAATGATATCTAGGATGTTCAGGGAGTCTAAATCTCTTTGGACTATATTATAATGGGAAGTGAAGGGGCTAAATAGCCTTGATGCAAAACTGAAAATTATAATTATTGTTCATCCCATGTCAATTTAAATTGATTCTGGTCTTCTTTTCCAGGGGTCAGCAAAATTTTCTACAAAGAGAAATAGTAATATTTTAGGCTTTGCAGGCCATTTGGCCTCTGCTATAACTACTCAACTCTGCAGTTACAATGTCAAACAATAGATAAATGAGTAAACATGACTATTTTCCAGTAAAACTTTATTTATAAAGCAGAGAGCTGACCAGATTTGATGCACAGCCTCCTTTTTTTCTAATCAGAATAGGAAAGAGTGCGTGCACTACTTCAATTGCCACATATCACTTACCTGTGATTTATTAATCGATTCTAGCCTTGGTACCACATCTGGTGTAGCGGCATAGTTGAGGCCTGTTAAGTTTACAGTATTCTGTAGTTATTCTTCCATTTCTATAGGAGCCAGACTGCTGATATGGCACGACATGACATGACATGACATGACATGACATGATATGGAAAGTCACCCCTGCATTCATTAGGCCTTTAATGGTGGCATTAACCTCTACAATGAACTCTGGAATCAATAATGGTTTTGGTTAACTATTTTGGTGGGTGGGGGGTTATTGCACAGTTTTCCACTTTGTCTTCATCACTGTGATAGCTTTTACCCCATAGGCTTAGGACTCTATGTTGGAGTTACTCCGATTGCCAAGTAGATCAGTATTGATAACACATTCAAGGCTTGGGGAAATGACTACTGGATGGATCTACAGATCCATTGTGTCCACAGTGGGTCAGACTCACTGTAAGCTAGAAACGTATTTAGGGGGAGAACTAGTGAGAAAAAATGGAAAGGGAGCCAAAACAGGCTGGAGGAACCAACAGATCAAGATGTAGTTCTGACCCCAAGTGAAGGAGAGAGGGCAGGAAGGTTGGGTGAAGTATCAACATTGCAGTTCTAAGCGAAGATTACAAGGCTGTCTGGGGATCCTCAATGCAAAAGTTGCCTGTCAGGGGAGTCCTGCATCTCCTAGGGATGGTCCTGCCTTAGTATTTCTGCCATGCCTAGTCATTGGCTGGAAGAACCCAGGGAAAGCATGGCCTCAGCATAAATATGGTGATAGATTTTAGGGCTCAGCAGCTGGGTCCATCAGCCAGTTATTCTCTCCAGTGACAGCTACTATAGTGCTTCAATTCAAGTTTTAAAGTCAGCTCAGACTCTGCATCCAATAGACCCTCAAAATGTCTAAATATTCACCTCTATCCAGTGTACTCTCACTCAGGGAAATGGTCCCATTAGGGAAGAACCAAGGGACTTATTACACTATGCACTTGTCATGGTGTTGCGTGGTTCTTCTTCCTAGGAACCTGGCAACCTCTTCATTAATGGGTTCTGGATCCCAAAATTACATCAGATCCAGGAGCTGAGCAATTGATTGGACATTTTATTGGGGTGACCATCCTGAGCATTGTTTTTCCACTCTTACCATTTTTTGTTGTTTGTACATGTTAAGAAGCAGTTTTGTTGGCTCCCTGTTCCTTGGGATGCTATCTCCATAACTTCTTGCAGTTCAGATTCTCTTGGCTGTTCCTCCAACCTAGCCAGACATTATGATAGTTCTGAATTCTGGCTTCTGGTACTTACATATCATCACACCTGTTCTCTGTTACATCAAAGCTCCATCATGTCCATGGGTTTCGGCAAACCCGGTACCATGATTCTTTCCATCTCCCTGGCTTATAGAGGAGACACATCAATGATTATTTGTAAACTCTCTCACCAGTGCATTCTCAGTCGGCTCAGTGAATAGTATCTCTGTGGGGTCATCCCACTGAACATATTCTTCTTGTAGAGTTTCTCACAAAATATGTCCATTCCCAACATATTCACTTCCCTTAGCATTTTTATTCCTTCTTCCTTCTCCTAGGCCATATTGAGCATTTCTACTTCATTCATTGCTCTTAACTTTTTTTCCAGGCTTCTAAAAACCACCCCAGCAATGAATTGGCCACATCCTCGGATCATTGAGAGGATGTTAAGTTCCAAGAGTGATCCTTCAAGTCAAATGTTCTTATTTATTTTGTCTTACTTTTTGACCATGAAAATGCAATCCCAGAGATGCTCACTGTCTCCTCCAGGCACATATTATTAACAATTCTTATACCTCCTTGATGGATAGTCTATTTCCTTACTTATCAGGCTGTCCTTAGCTGGGTTATGCTAAAATTTAACTCTAGATATTAACCTGCCAGCCAAGAAAGGAAGCACAGGCAGCTGTGAGGAAGGCCTTGTAGAAGAGAAGCTTCTAAGGCATCTTTCAGCACAAGAGAATTGCCAGCTCTTACTAGAGAGTCTGAGGCTTCAAGTCACTCTGCAGAGAATACCAGGGGCACCCATTTAGATATCTCCACCCCATGTTTCAAAGTTCCAGATTTTCCCAGCCAGAGTAATGACATTAATATACCAGACTTGTATAGGCTGAGCATACAAATGGATCCCGTTAGACCTACAATCTGTTGCTCACCTATGTCTGCACTTCTTTAACTGACTATTAATGGCTCTCAGTTGCTCATTTTCCCTCTGCAGAGCACCAATTCAGCTTAGTTGTAACCAACCGATTCTGCTGTCTGTAAGCATTTCCCCCAATATCTTTCAAGTACCTGAATCATTACACCTACAAGGGCATTCTCCTTCGCCGGGATGTTTTCCTGGGTCACTACTGGTGAAATATTTAGCAATTAGGCTACCATCTTGTGCCAAGGACTACCTGTGCACCACCCACCTACCTACCTCTTTGCTCTGTGGTAGTGAGTGAGCAAGTCAGTCACACATCCCCACCTTATCATATGTTTTCTCAGATCACTGTTAGTACCACTATTTAGTTTGGATCTTCTGAGAAGTAAATGCCATGACAGGATTAGATGGGCAAGGTATTTATTGGAAGAGACAGCAGGAGAAAGCAGGGACAGCTTTAAGACCACTGCAGCTCTGATACCTACGGAAGGAGAGAGGAAAGGGGAAAAGATTGGGTAGTAAAAATTTCATACAGTGCAGGTCTAAGAAGAGTTTAGGCAGGACCAATAAGAGTTCTACATCTTGCCAAAATGGACCTATTCCTGTGGTGCTCAATCATTGCCTTGGTTTCCATATGGATCAAGAAGGAGCAGTGGCAGGAGCTGTCTGTCAGTCACTCGTGCTCCCTGGAGATTTGAACAGCAGATTTTTATGGCCCCTACATTAATTAATCAGGGAGAGTTATATGATATATACAGAAATATACAGAAATATAATAGAATATATTGATAACAAAAATCACCACCTTGATTTAGGTTCTCTATAATAATTCAGTTCTCTGATCTATCAAATGAGAATTATTTAACATCTATTATATCTAATGCATAAGAGTTTTCAGAGACTCAAAAATAACACTTCACTTAAAGATGCACTTGAGGGGTGCCCGGATGGCTAAGTCTGTTAAGCGTCCCACTCTTGATTTCAGATCAGGTCATGATCTCATGAACCGTGAGATCAAGCTCCACATCCGGCTCTGTGCTGACAGCAGGGAGCCTGCTTGGGATTCTCTGTCTCCCCCTCTCTCTGCCCTTCCCCTGCTTGCGTGCATGTACTCTTTCTCTCTCTCTCTCAAAATAAATGAATAAACATTTTGGGGAAAAAAGATGCACTGGAAAAATTTAAAGGTAAAAAACAGTACTAATGAATGTCTATCCAACTAAGAACTGCTCTTAATTATCCCCTTTTTCTTTGGGGAACAAGATTGAGATTGGATAGGAAGATACAAAGCATCTGAAGCAACTGAACTTGAGTATATCTCTAACCATCAGTTTAAGTGAGAGAGCTAAGTATTTGCTGACCAAATATTCTGAAGACATATATGTCAAGTGTATCTTATTAAAGGCTTGAAATTTAAAAAATCTAGAATTAATGAGATTACTTAAAAGAGTTTTCATCTGTTAAAATTTAAAAATCAATGACAGTGAACTGATCAGATCTTTTACTTATGCAAGTGCGGGTGAACATAGCTAGAAATGAGATTTAGCAATATGTGTACTAATATGTAACTATCTGAAGCACGTCAGAAGGCAGTGCTTTTCAAATTATTCCACCAAAGTATCCCTAACAGAAAAGGAAAATAAATTCACATATCCAAAGAAGGATTGGTTGGAAAAATCCTTTCATCAATAGTTAAGTAATGGAATACAATGGCTAAATGCTATGGGCTAGCAATGCATACTTATTTAGCTGGAACAACTTAATGCTCAGCAATGATCTTCTCTTCTAATTTCTTTGACCATTTTTATTATTACAAAGGCATTATCAGAAAAGTTTATCAGAAGAACAACATAATGAATTCATATAATCCATCCACCCTGAAAAAACTTAATACCTTCAGATCTTTTTCATTCTTTTTTAATGTTTATTTATTTTTTGAGAGAGAGAGAGAGAACGTGAGCAGGGGAGGGGCAGAGAGAGAGGGAGGCACAGAATCTGAAGCAGGCTCCAGGCTCCAAGCTGTCAGCACAGAGCCCGACATGGAGCTTGAACCCACGGACCGTGGGATCATGACCTGAGCCAAAGTCGGACGCTTAACCCACTGAGCCACCAAGCACCCCTTCAGATCTTTTTCTATGTATTTATGTTTATGTGTGTATACGCATGTGTGTGTTATTTTATTTAAAAATGGGGCCAGGCTACATATACCATTTTAAAACCTGCCAAAATGTCCGTAATCCAGAAATTGTTGGACAGTTAGGGTATTCCATCTTATTCTCTGTTGTCATAAACTTAGGTTCTGTCTTAATTTTCATAATAGAATCAGCAAGCTGGAACAATTGGTCAAAATAAGCCAGAGAAGTTTTAAAATATAAAAATCTTGGGGCACCTGGGTGGCTCAGTCGGTTGAGCAACCGACTTCGGCTCAGGTCATGATCTCTTGGTTCGTGAGTTCAAGCCTCGCGTCAGGCTCTGTGCTGACAGCTCAGAGCCTCGAGCCTGCTTCAGATTCTGTGTCCCCCTCTCTCTCTGCCCCACCCCTGCTTGTGCTCTGTCTCTGTCTTTCAAAAACGAATATACATAAAAAATTTTTTTAAATAAATAAATAAAATAAAAACCCTAAAAATTAGAGACACTGGCTTTAGAAATGCTTAAATGAAGAACAGTTGTAGAATCATTCCATGTTGCATCTTACCAGTTCTCTAAAAAAATATTTTTTAACATTTATTTATTTTTGAGAGATAGAGAGAGACAGAGCATGAGCAGCGGAGGGGCACAGAGAGAGGGAGACACAGAATCTGAAGCAGGCTCTGGGCTCAGAGGTGTCAGCACAGTCGGGGCTCGACCTCATAAATCAAGAGATCATGACCTGAGCCGAAGTCAGACGCATAACCGACTGAGCCACCCAGGGGCCCCATCTTACCAGTTCTTTAAACACCAGTAATGGGGTATACTGAATTTTTTTTAAAACATTTGTTTATTTTCAAGAGACACAGAGCATGAGTGGGGGAGGGGCAGAGAGAGAGAGGGAGACACAGAATCTGAAGCAGGCTCCAGGCTCTGATCTGACAGCACAGAGCCTGACACGAGGCTCGAACTCATGAACCATGAGATCATGACCTAGGCTGAAGTCGGCCACTTAACCAACTGAGCCACCCAGGTGCCCCGGGGTTTGCTGAATTTTAGCTGAACATTCTCATACCATAAATGTATGTTTTTCTTTATAGTTTTTGAAATATATGTTGTTGCTGTTTGCATATAATATATTGTTGATGTTGCATGTTTTTAAACTTTATTTAAATAGCTTTACCTCTAGGGGCAGAGCTCAGGGCCTGGAGCCTGCTTCAGATTCTGTGTCTCGCTCTCTCTCTGCCCCTCCCCCCTTGTGCTCTGTCTCTCTCTGTCTCAAAAATAAATAAAACATTTAAAAAAATAGCTTTACCTCTATATATTCAACTGTTTTTCATCAATGTTACATTTGTGAGAACCTTCCCTGTTGCTTTGTATAGCTGCAGTTCATTTGTTCTAACTGCTGTGCAGTATCCCGTTGCTAGACCATATCGATATATTTTTTTTCTCTTGACAACAGATATTTGCATAGTTTCCAGGTTTTTGCTATTGCAAACTGACGTTAGGAACATTCTTTTGCAAGGCTACAGAAAAACATATCAGATATGCTGCCAAAAGTGAAATTATTGGCTGTGAGACATGCATATCTCCAAGTTTATCAGAGTGCTAAATTGTTTTTGAAAGCAGTTGTATCAACTTACAGTCCCACCCACAGAATGTAACTGTTTCCTTTGTTCCAGTTCCTAGACATACTTCATGTTGTCATATTTAAACATTTTTATTACAATCTGTTTCGTTATAAAATAGTACCAAATTGTAAATTGTGGTATTAATTTGGATTCTTCTGAGGAATTTAGGTTGAACGTCTTTTATTTTTTTCCCTTAGCGATTTGCTTCCTCTTCTTGAAATAACTATTCATGTGTTTTGAAATTTTTATTATTTTCTGTTGTTTTTTATTGATTCGTACAAGTTTATTATATTTTCTGAACAATAACCTTTCGTCAGTTGTCCATATCACAGGTATTTTCTTCCAGTTTCTGACTTGTCTTTTTCCTTTCAGTAGTAGATTTTGAAGGACAGAGGTTTAGTTTTAATGTAGCCAAATTTATCCATCAATTTCTTTATATTTTGTGCTTTTTATATATTGTTTAAGAAAATATTCCTAGACGACACCTGGCAGGTTCAGTCTGTAGAGCATGTGACTCTTGATCTCACGGTGATGAATTGAAGCTCCATTTTGAGCATACAGCTTAATTAATTATTCTTTTTCATATGGACAATGATTTTGTTTATTATTACTTTTTAAATATAATTTATTGTCAAGTTGGCTAAAATACAGTGTATATATACAGTGTGGTCTTGGTCTGGGGGTAGATTCCCGGGATTCGGAGCTTACATACAACACCCAGTGCTCATCCCAACAAGTGCTCTCTCCTCGATGCCCATGACCCATTTCCCCCTCTCCTCCACCCCTCCCCCATCAACCCTCATATTGTTCTCTGTATTTAAGAGTCTTTTATGGTTTGCTTCCCTCCCTCTCTGTTTGTAACTATTTTTTCCCCTTCCCTTTCCCCATGGTCTTCTGTTAAGTTTCTCAAGTTCCACATATGAGTGAAAACATACGATACCTGTCTTTCTCTGACTGACTTGTTTCACTTAGCATAATACCCTTCGGTTCCATCCACATTGCTGCAAATGGCAGGATTTCATTCTTTCCCATTGCCAAGTAGTATTCCATTGTATATATCAACCACATCTTCTTTATCCGTTCATCAGTTGATGGGCATTTAGGCTCTTTCCATAATTTGGCTATTGTTGAAAGTGCTGTTATAAATATTGGGGTACATGTGCCCCTATGAATCAGCACTCCTGTATCCTTTGGATAAATTCCATAGAGCTTGCTTTAAAAAAAGAAAAAAGAAATTATCCTAATTCAAAGTTCATCAAGTAATCCCTCATATTGCCTTAGAAAACTGTAAAGTTTTGGGGCACCTGGGTGGCTCAGTTGGTTGAGTGTCAGGTCGTCATGATCTCCCAGTTTGTGGGTTTGAGCCCCATGTCGGGCTTTGTGCTGACAGCTCAGAGCCTGGAGCCTGCTTCAGATTCTGTGTCCCCCTCTCTCTCTGCCACTCCCCCCTCACTCTGTCTCTCAAAAAATAATAAATGAACATTTAAAAAATTTAGAAAACTGTAAAGTTTTGCTTTTTACTTTGAAGGATTTTATTTATCAGAAACTGACTTTTCATATAGTGTGAGATAGAAATCCCGTGCTTACCTAAATGTCCTAGGACTATTTATTGAATCCTTCACATATTCCCCACTGCTCTTCCATGCTATCTCTGCACTGTATCGTTTCTTTATATGTGCAAATCCATTTATGTTATGTCTGCTCTCGCCCGATGACTATAGTCAATCACTTTTCCAACTCCACACTGTTCTAATTGCATTACTTTTACGATCTGGAAATGATATGACAGTCGCTCTCCGATCTCTTGTTATTCCTTTTTAAAATTTCCTGCGTAGTCTGTTTCTTTTCCATATAAAATAATTCCACTAAAAATACTTCCTTTTTAAAAAATGATTCCATCTTAAGATCTGCTTTTCATGTTCATTGAAAACCGCTGTTGGTTTTTATGATGGGAAATGCATTGACTATAGGGATCAATTGAAGTATCAATATTGCTATCATGTGGAGTCTCTATTCCTGGTATTTCTTCAATGCCTTTGTCATCTTTTATATCTTCCCATGATGTTTTAAAACTTTCTCCAGTATGGCTTAGCACAGTTCTTGTTAATAGCTTTATCTTTTTCATGCATTGTAAGTCTGTCTCTTAAAACTGTATCTTCTAATGATTTGTAACATGCATACGGTCAAGTTGATCTTTCAACATTGATTCTGATCTCCTTCTAAAGAGTAACCCTGTTAAGTTCTCTTATTAGTTCTAATAATATAACTAAACTTTTTTGTGCTTCTCTGTGACAATTTTTTAATGTTTTATTTTTGTCTTTCTAAGGTTTACAATTTTTACTTTTCCATCTTGTCTTCATGCTCAGGAAGGCTTTCAGCACGTTGTTGAACAGAAGTGATAATAGTTATCTTCGTCTTATGTCATGTTCTAAAGGAAATTCTTTGAAAGTTTCATCATTTAGGATGCTTGCTGTAGATTTCTACAGCCACACGTAAACACATTTAGGAAGTTATTTTATAATCTCAAGTGCATATTACCTTTGACACTTTTTATCATTACGTAGTGTGGCTTTGCATTATATATTTTTTTCCTTAGGGTTTATTTTGTCTGATATTAATGTGACTGTAGCAGCTTTATCTTGGTTAGAATTTGCCAAGATACCTTTTCACCTTTTCTTTTTCAACTTTTTTGTACTCGTATTGTAGGTGTGTTTCTTTTAAACAGCATATATATTTTAAAATACTTTCTATTAAATCAAAACCACACTCAGATATCACCTCACGCCAGTCAGAGTGGCCAAAATGAACAAATCAGGAGACTATAGATGCTGGAGAGGATGTGGAGAAACGGGAACCCTCTTGCACTGTTGGTGGGAATGCAAA
>NC_064813.1:35827021-35853981 GCF_023721935.1 Panthera uncia
AGGGAAAAAAAAAAAAAAAGAGGTTAGAGTGGGAGAGAGCCAAAGCATAAGAGACTGTTAAAAACTGAGAACAAACTGAGGGTTGATGGGGGGTGGGAGGGAGGGGAGGGGAGGTGATGGGTATTGAGGAGGGCACCTTTTGGGATGAGCACTGGGTGTTGTATGGAAACCAATTTGACAATAAATTTCATATATTGGGGAAAAAAATAAAATAAAATAAAATGCTTTCTATTAATTTTCATTTTTTAATAAGGAAGTGAGTTCATTATTTATGATGACTGATATAGTTGAGTTTGTTTTTATAATTTTATTCTTACTCATCCCCCTTTTTTTATTTTTCTCTCTCTTACTGCCATATTTGGGTTTGATTTTTTTTCCTTATGCCACTTTTTTTTTGTTTTCAAAATTATGTGCTCTATTTTTTACTCTTTGTGGTTGTCTTTGAAATTTAGTAAGCACATTTAACTAGACCTAAGGTTTATTCTGTAGTTTTTTCTTCCTCCCAAACAATACAAGATTATTGTATTCCTTCATTCTGTTTATTCCTCTCTTGGCTTACAACTTACTTTTCAACATTAGTTTAGCTTTATTTAATAGTGTTGTTTAAATCTTGTTACCAAGACATTAGTGTAATTTAAAATAATCAGTCTTTGTTTGGCTTTTCTCACATTTTATCATTTTTATTGCTTATCTTACCTTCTCACGTCTGTTCTTTCTGCAGAACATTATCAAGAAATTCCTTTACTAGGTTTCTACTGATGGTAAATATTTTAAATATTTGTTTAAAAACATATTTGTTTTCCCCTTATTCTCACAGAGTAGCTTGCTTTGATATACAATTCGAGGTTGACAGGGATTTTATCATAGCATTTTAAAGCTGTTATGCTACTGGCTGCTGGTTTGCGTCGTTGCTGACTTCAAGTCTAATTGTAATTCCCGAGTAGACATTCTTGCCTTTTTCTCTTTGGCTATTTTTAAAATATTTTCTTTGTTTTAGTGTTCTGCACATTAACCATGATATTTGTTAGTGCTTTTTTACTTATTCTCTTGGTATTCATTGTACTTTCTGAATCTGAGAATCAGATTGTATCTTCAATCAGTTATAGAATCTTTTTCATTGTCTCTATTATCGACTTCTGGAACTCCAGTTAGGCACATGTTAGATGTTCTAATTCTATCTTCCTTCTATTTTCTATGTCTTTTTACCCTTATTACAAATCTCCTGTCTCTTGGTCTTTCTGTACTTCAATTTAGACAATTAACTAAGTCTCACCTCAGTTGTGCTTATATCGGCTCTTTAATTCATTCACTCAGTATTTATTTTTTTAAGGAATTTTGCTTACGTTATTTCTTTTTTTAATTGAATTATAATTGACATATAATATTATATTAGTTTCAGATGTACGATACAGTAATTTGCCATTTATGTACATAGTATAATGGTCACCACAATATATCTAGTTACCATTTGTCACTGTACAAAGTTAATTCAATATTATTGATTATTCCCTATGCTGTATATCACATCCTCATGATTTATTTATTTTATAATTGGAAGTTTGTACTTCTTAATTCCCCTCACACATCTCACTACCTCTCCCCTCCAGTCTCACCCCTCTGGCAATCACCAATCTGTTCTCTGTATCTGAGAGTCTGGGCTTTGTTTTGTTTTGTTTGTTAATTTTTAGATTCCACATGTAAGTAAAATCATGTGGTTTTTGTCTTTTTCTATCTGACTTATTTCACTTAACATAATACCCTCAAGGTTTATACATGTTGTCATAAATGGCAAGATTTTATTATTCTTTCATGACTCAGTAGTATCGTATGTCATATCTTTATTATCCATTTATCTGTTGAAGGACACTTAAGTTGTTACCATATCTTGGCAATTATAAATAATGTTGCTATGAACATAGGGGTGTACCAACCTTTAGAATGAGTGTTTTCATTTTCTTTATATAGATACCCAATAGTGGAATTGCTGTAGTTCTATTTTTAATTTTTTGGGTAACCTCTAAACTGTTTTCCATGGTGGATGCACCAATTTACATTCCTACTAACAGTGTAAGAAGGTTCCCTTTCTTTACATACTCACTAACACTCGTTATTTCTTGATAATAGCCATTCTGGCAAGTATGAAACGATATCTCATTGTGGTTTTTTGCATGTCCCTGATGATTAGTGAGGTTAAGCAGATTTTCACGTACCTGTTGGATTTGTATGCCTTCTCTGGAAAAATGTCTGTTCGGATCCTTTGGGGTTTTTTTTGTTACTGAGTTGTAGAAGTACTTTGTATGTTTTGGATATTAACCCCTTATTAGATACATGATTTTCAAATATCTTCTCCTATTCAGTATGTTGCATTTCTGTTTGTTGGTGATCTCCTTCACTGTGCAGCAGCTTTTTAGTTTGATGTAGTCACATTTGTTTTATTTTTGTTTTATTTTCCTTGCCTCCAATGTCAAGGAGTTTATTGTGTATGTTTTCTTCTAGGAGTTTTATGGTTACAGGTATTACAATCATGTCTTTTAAAATTTTTTTTTTAACGTTTATTTATTTTTGAGACAGAGAGAGACAGAGCATGAACGGGGGAGGGTCAGAGAGAGAGGGAGACACAGAATCTGAAACAGGCTCCAGGCTCTGAGCAGTCAGCACAGAGCCCGACGCGGGGCTCGAACTCACATACTGTGAGATCGTGACCTGAGCTGAAGTTGGACGCTTAACCGACTGAGCCACCCAGGCGCCCCTACAATCATGTCTTTAATCAATTTTGAGTTAATATTTGTATGTGGTGTAAGACAGTGGTCCAGTGTCATTCTTTTGCATATAGCTATCTAGTTTTCCTAGCACCATTTATTGAAGAGACTGTCCTTTCTTCATTGTCTATTCTTGCCTATTTTGTCATGGATTATTTGACCATATACTTGTGGGTTTATTTCTGAGCTCTCTAATCTGTTCCATTGATCTACATGTCTGTTTTATATGCCACTACCATAGTGTTTTGATTATTATAGCTTTATAGCATAGTTTGAAATCAGGGAGCATGGTACTTCTGCCTTTGTTCTTCTTTCTCAAGATTGGTCTGGGTATTGGAGGCCTTCTATGGTTCTATCCAAATTTTAGAATTTATTTCAGTTTTGTGAAAAATTTCATTGGAATTTTGATAGGAATGGCATTGAATCTAGAAATTGCTTTGGTTAGTATGGATATTTTAACAATATTAATTCTTCCAATCTATGAACATGGAATATTTTTCCATTTATTTGTAACTTCTTCAATTTCTTTCATCAGTGTCTTATAGTTTTTAGTGTACCTGTATTTCACCTCCTTAGTAAAACTTATTCCTAGGCATTGTATTCTTTTTCATGCAATTGTAAATGGAACTGTTTTCTTGATTTCCCTTTCTGATAGTTTGCTATTAGTATAGAAACTCAGATTTTTGTATATTAACTTTGCATCCTGCAACTTTATTGAATTCATTTATCAGTTGTAACAACTTTTTGGTGGAATCTTCAGGGATTTCTTTATATAGAAATCATGTCATCTGAATATAAGACATTTTACCTCTTCTTTTCCAATTTGTATGCCTTTTGTTTCTTTTTCTTGCCTAATACCGTGGCCACAACTTCCGATACTATGTTGAATAAAACTGGGGATATTGGGTATCCTCGATTGTTCCTGATCTTGGAAGAAAAGCTTTCAGCTTTCCACTGTTGGATATAATATTAGTTGTGGGTTTGTCATATAGGGCTTTTATTATGTTAAAGTACATTTCCTCTGTACCCACTTTGTTGAAACTTTTTATCATAAATGGATGTTGAATTTTGTCAAATGCTTTTTCTACCTTTATTGAGATGATAATATGAGTTATACCTTTCATTTTGCTAATGTGGTCTATCATGTTGATTGATTGACAGATGTTGAACCATCTTTGTATCACAGGAGTAAATCCCACTTGAACATGGTGTATCAAACTTTGAATATAGTGCTGAATTTGGTTTGCTAATATTTTTGAGGATTTTTTGTTTCCATGTTCATCACAGATATTTGCCTGTGTGGAGACCTTGTCTGGTTTTGGTACCAGGATAGTGCTGGCCTTGTAAAAATAAGTTGGGAAGCCTTCCCTCTTACCGGTTTTTTGGAAGAGTTGAGAAGGATAAGTATAAAATCTACTTTGAATGTTCAACAGAATTCACCTGTGAATCCATCTTTTGTTTTTGGGGAGATTTTTTATACTGATTCAGTCTTCTTACCAGGAATAGATCTTTTCAGGTTTTCTATTTCTACATAATTCAGTCTTGGAAGATTGTAAATTTCTAGGAATTTATCCATTTCTTTTTCTCAGTTTGTTGGTGTATGATTGTTCATAGTAGTCTCTTATGATCTTTTGTATTTATGTGGTATCAGTTGTAGCTTCTCTTTGATTTCTGATTTTTTAATTTGAACCCCCGGTTTTTTTCCCCTGTGAGTCCAGCTAAAGGCTTGTCCGTTTGTTTCTCTTAGTTTCATTGATCTTTTCCACTGCTTCATTTATTTCTGCTCTAATATTCATTATTTTCTTCCTTCTGCTAACTTTGGGCTTCTTTTTCTAGTTCCTTTAGGGGTAATGTTAAATTGTTTATTTGATATTTCTCTTGTTTCTTTGAGATAGGCCTGTATTGCAATGAACTTCCCACTTAGAGCCACTTTTGCTGCATACCACAGATTTTTGTATGTTGTATTTCTGTTTTCATGTGTCCCTAGATATTTGTTTATTTATTTACCCTTTGATTTCTTCTATGACTCAATAGTTGTTCAGTAGCATTTTTGTTTATCACGTATTTGTAGTTTTTCCAGTTTTTTTCTTGTAATTGATTCCTAGTTTCATACCATTATATTTATAAAAGATGCCTGATATAATTTCAATCTTCTTAAATCTGTTGAGACTTTTTTTTTTTTGGTGACCTAGCATGTGATTTATCCTGGAGAATATTCCATGTGCCTTTTTTTTTTTTAAGATATTTTTTTTTAATTTTTTTAACGTTTATTTATTTTTGAGACCGAGAGAGACAGAGCATGAACGGGGGAGGGTCAGAGAGAGAGAGGGAGACACAGAATCTGAAACAGGCTCCAGGCTCTGAGCTGTCAGCACAGAGCCCGACGCGGGGCTTGAACTCACGAACCGTGAGATCATGACCTGAGCCAAAGTCGGACGCTTAACCGACTGAGCCACCCAGGCGCCCCCCCATGTGCCTTTTAAAAGAATGTGTATTCTACTACTTTTGGATGGAATGTTCTACATGTATCTATTAAGTCTATTTGGCCTAATTTGTAATTAAAGGCTGATGTTTCCTTATCGATTTTCTGTCTGGGTTATGTATATGGGGTGTTAAAGTTCCCTACTGTTATCTATTGCTATCAATTTCTTCCTTTGGGTCTACTAATTTTTGCTTTATGTATTTTGTCGTCCTATGTTCGGTGCATATATATTAGTAAATGTTATATCTTCTTGCTGAATTGACCCCTTTATCATTATGTAGTGCCCCTCTTTGTCTAATATGAGTCTTTGTTTTAAAGTTTATTTTTTTTTCTCTGATATAAATACAGCTACACCAGGTTTCTTTTTGTTTCCATCTGCATGGAATATCTGTTTCCATCCCTTCACTTTCAGTCTGTGTGGGTCCTTCTGAAGGGAGTCTTTTATAGGCAGTATATATATGTGTCTTTCTTTTTTTATTCATTCAGCCACAGTCTTTTGGTTGAAGAATTCAGTCCATTTGCACTTTAAGTAATTATTGATAGATATGTGTTGTTGACATTCTGTTAAAAGTTTTCTGGCTATTTTTATAGTTTCTGTCTGTTCCTTTTCTTCTCTTTCTCTCTTCCCCTATGGTTTGATGTTGATGATGTTGATGATGATGATGATGATGATGTGTGTATGTGTGTGTGTGTGTGTGTGTGTGTGTGTGTGTGTGTTATGTTTAGATTCCTTTCTCATTTTCTTCTTGTGTGCTTACTTTAAAATTTTGCTCATGGTTACCATGAAGTTCAAATATCTCAACCTGTGTGTATAATAGTCTATTTTTATTTGACACCAACTTAAATTTGGATACATTCTAAAAACCTATATTTTCACTCCTCACATCATGTTTCATGTTTTGATGTCACTTTTTTTAAAATGTTATGTATCCCTTAACTAATTATTGTAGTTATAGGTAATAGTATTCCTTTTGTCTTTCAACCTTTTTAGTAACTTAATCCACTACCTTCACTATATATTTACCTTTTCCAGTTGAGAATTTTCTTTTTATGTTTTCTTGTTTTTAATTAGTACCAGGTATTTTTGCTTAAAGAAGTCACTAATATTTCTTACTGTAAGTTAGTGTAGTAGTGATAAACTCCTTTAGCCTTTGCTTGTCTGGAAAACTCTTTATCTCTGCTTTAAAACTGAATGATAATCTTGTCAGCTACAGGATCCTTGATTGGAAGGTGTTTTTTTTTTTTCCTTTCATTACTTTGAGTATGTCATGCCACTTTCTTCTGTGTTATAAAGTTTCTGCTGAGAAATCTGCTGAAAGCCTTATGGTATTTCCCTTGCATGTAACGATTTGTCTTTCTCCTGCTGCTTTTAAGATTCTCTCTTTACTTTTTAACTTTTGACAGTTTAACTATTATGTGTCTTGGTGTGATTCTCTTTGGGTTCATCTTATATGGAAGTCTTCGGGATTCCTGAACCTCAATAACTGTTTTCTTTGGTAGACTAGGAAATGTTTTAGACATTATTTCTTCAAATAATTTCTGCTTCTCTCTCTTTTCTCTTCTTGGAGCCCTGTAATGCAAATGTAATGCTTGATACTGTCCTAGAGGTCCCTTAAGTTATCTTTATTATTTTTAATTCTTTTTTCTTTTTGCTGCTGTGTCTGGGTGAGTTTTATTGATTTATCTTCCAGTTCATTGATCCATTCTTCTGTTTCATCCAGTCTGCTATTGAACCCCTCTAGTGTACTTTTTAGTTCAGTTATTGTGTTCTTTAGCTCTATTGCTTGTGTTTGGTACTTTCTTATGTTTTATTTCTCTTTTTTAAATTTTTCACTGAATTCATCCATTCTTTTTTTTTTTTTTGAGTTCAGTGAGCATCTTTATGACCACTACTTTGAATTTTTTATCATATAGGTTACTTATCTCCATATCATCAAAGTTTTTTTTTCTAAAGTTTTATCTTGTTCTTTCATTTGGAACATTTTTCTCTGTTTCCTCATTTTGCTTGATTCTCTGTATTTGTTTCTATGTATTAAGCAAACCAGCTATCTCTCTGTCTTGAAAGAGTGGTATTGTGTAGGTGATGACCCTTCTGATTTAACCTTGCCCTAGCTCTGGTTGTCTCTGGAATCCTTGTGATTGTTTAAACTGCCTGATTTATTATTGATATGTCCCCATTGTTGAGGTTGTACCAAGACCTGTAAGTGATGCAGGGGTCTCATTTAGCATTTGACTTCAGGCTGATTAGAAGCCAGACACTCAGGCAACAGCTTTTAAAGTATGCAGATATATATGGACTATCAAGCTGCAATTGTAATTGCTACTGGCCTCCAGACCAGGAGATATGCAGGTGTCCCCTGGATGATAGTTGCAAAAATTTGGGCTCCAGACAAGTGTATAAGCTCCTTTCTGGGAAGTCTTGTCAAGCTGTAGCAATGTCAAGGGGGAACACAAGGACGATGTCTCCCTGCTTACATTCCCTGGGAGCACCTCATTAGTCTCCTAATGTGTAGGAAACTGAAGCCTGTCCCTCAGGCTGAAGCTTCAGGCTAAGTGAATAGGCTCTGTCCACAGAAAGACTAGGGTTGTGTTTCAGTCTGCTGTATTTGTTGTGCCCTGGGAGTGGCAGCCTGCAAAAGCTCTTTCTGGTGTTTGGAGCCCCATGAAGCTCTGGAATGCCAGCCCTTTTGGCCACCAGGGCCAAGTGATCAAGGGGTATCCCCTATGTGGATTACATGTGCCCACTGTCTTCAGCAAGGCAGCTGGAGTGTGTAGGAAGCAGGGGACACTTAATGGCTTCAGATAAACAGTGGGAAAATGGCTTGACTGCCTGCATCCACTGGCTTTAGCAAGTCAGTGGGATAGTGCCTTGCTAGAGCATGCACACCAGCTTTAGGCTGTGAGAGGGAGAATGTTGCTACCACTCCTGCTCACCAGCCCCAGCCATGCGGCAGGAGAGTGTCTCAACTGCCTACACTCACAGATTTTAGCTAGGAAGCAGGAAAATGCTTCCAATGCTTATGCTTCTCCAACATAGCCAGGTAGCTGGAGACCATTGCAATCTCTTGTGCTCTGTGGTCTCAGCAGGTACCAAGACTTCTCCCTACTCCCCACTCATCCCAGCAAGGTAATGGGATGGTGCTTCCCCCAAGTTTGTCTGTCTGGGCTAGCAGATTATGGGGAAAGTACAATAGCATCTTCCAGTTCCTCTGTCTCCTGGGAACATCTCTACTGTACCACACCCCTCCCACCGATGCCCCCAGATCAGCAAATGAATCTCCCTCACATAGTACTTTTCAAATTGCTATTTTTCCTCTGGGTCTGAGAGCTGGTGAGACTATACTAAAGCTATCCCAGAAGAGAATCTCAGTTTTTTTACATCACTTTGGGGCCCCCCCACTCCATGTCAGCACCATTGGTTCTCCAAGCCAGACATTCTGGGAATTCATCATTCTGGTGTAGATCCCAGGGGCCAGGATGCCTAATGTAGGGCACCAACCCCTTGCTCCTGCAGGAGGAGCACCGGTCTGATAAGGTTTCTCAATTGTGTGTTGGTGCACGTGGGTGGTTTTGTGTGAGACAATGTCTCTGTCTCTCCTACCCATGTCAGTGTAGTCCTTTTATCTTTTGTTATGAAAAACAGTTCATTCTGTTTTCAGATTTTTTTCCCCAGAGGGATATCATCAATATGTAGCTGTAGATTTTTTTGTTAAGATTTTATTTTAATTTTTAAAGGTTTTATTTTTAAGTAATCTCTACCCCTAAAGTGGGGCTTGAACTCACAACACCATGATCACAAGTTGTATGCTCTACCAACAAGTCAGCCAGGTGCCTCTGTAGTTGTAGATTTGGTGTGTCCATGGGAGGACATGAGTTTAGGATCTTCCTACGCTACCATCTCGCACCTTCTCCCCTACTGAGTTTTTAACGTTAATTATTCTGTTTTTCATTTGTGAATTTCCAATTCGTTGTCATTACAATATATCTGGCTTTTAAAATCTTTTTTGTTGTTTCTGTCTCATGTTTGCAATTCCAATGTTTATTTCTTTAAACATTTTAGACCATTATTTCATATTCTATAACTGATAATTTAATTATTCGTTTTGGTTGTTAAAGTATACTGTTTGTTATTTATGTTTGCTGTTGGTTCATGATACCTTGATTCCTCATGTCCTTTGTAATTGTGTGTTGTGGAATCCTATCAGCAGGACTTTCTCTGTAGAAATCTTATGGGGCCAGGATTGAAGTTTTATCTCTGTAGAGAGAATTTATTCTCTCATTTTGCTTTATCAGGCAGCCAGGGGTTCTACTAACTTAGGACAAATTCTTTTTTTTTTTTAAGTTTATTTATTTATTTTGAGAGAGAGAGAATGTGTGAGCGCAAGCAGAGAGAGAGGGAGAGAGAGAATCCCAAGCAGGCTCCATGCTGTCAACACAGAGCCCAAATAGGGACTCGAACTCATGAACTATGAGATCATGAGCTGAGCCAAAATAGAGTTGCTGCTTAACTGACTGAGCCACCCAGGCACCCCAGGACAAATTCTTGTTCTTATCTTGACCTGGATTTTAGTGGACCAAGTAGGTATAATGAACTGAATTGTGTACTTCTCCCAAATTCATATGTCGAATCCTAACCCCCAATATGATTTATTTGTAGTTAGGGCCTTTAAAGAAGTATTAGGTTTAAGTGAGGTCGTAATGGTGGGGCCCTAATCCAATAGAACTAGTGTCCTTATAAGAAAAGGAAAAGACACCAGGGATGCATATGCACAAAGGAAGACCATGTGAAGACAAAGGGAAAAAACAGTGATTTGCAAACCAAGGAGAGAGGCCTCAGAAAAAACCACACCTAAAGATATCTTAGTCTTGGATTTCTAGCTTCCAGACTGTGAGAAAATAAATTTCTGCTGGTTAAGCAATCTAATCTGGGGAATTTTGTTATTGCAACTCTAGCAGGTTAATACAGTAGGAAATGAAACTTTTCGTCTCTAACTCATGGGTGGGTAGACCTCTCTTTACAAATTTTTAGGGGCGTCCAGGCAGAGACAGACAAGTTCCCTTCCTACTCTAACTCCTGGGAGGTAGATTTGTTTTACAGTCTACCCATTCACTAAGTGCAGGGCTGTGAATAGGGTGAATTAAGTGCCTTACTGACTTCACCCCAGTCCTGGCCCTGACTAAGAGTGTAGCTTTTCGAATACCTAAGCTGTATAACAGGGTCTTGGCTGAAACTACTCATTTGGCGCAGGCCAAGGCCATATCTCCTGACTTCACTCATCCACTAAAACTCAAGCATCATAGTTACCAAGACTAACAAAGTTCTCCAGGGCAACAATAGTGTTAGAGATTAATTACCACTTTAATGTTAAGTTCAGTTTTGGGGTTTTGCTGCCTGGACTTTTCCCCTACTTTTTCAGGTTTAACTGTATTTAAATACAGAAATACATTTTAAATACAAAATACATGTTACATTGTACAATATGTACAATTATACATATGTACAATACATTGTACATTTAAATATAAAAATACATTTTAAAAATGTTTGCAATTAAACTTTTTGTAGGGGTGTTTTTAAGCATATCTTCCATGCCATATACCTGGAAACCAAAGTGCTTTTTGTCTTATAAGAGTAAGAAAACCATTCCCAGAAGCCTCTCTGCGGAAATTCCCCCATGTCTCATTGGCCAGGAATTTGCATAAATCAATAACTGCAGGAAGAATGGGATTTCCAAGATTGACTTAGACTAGTCAGAATTATTCTCAGGGACCCATGGGGGAGGAATGGACAGTGAAAAAAAATTGGGGGCATAGGGAAGAAATAACTGATGTGGAGACAAAATAACATGCCTACAACATGGATAATTTAGGGGAGATTGGGTAGATTAGTCTGACTAGGACAGAGTGACCTACAGTGTAACAAGACATAAGACTAGAAAGGTATTTCAGGGGTCAAAGTATGGGAGTACCATAAATGCCTAGCTAATGAGTCCATATTTTTTCCTACATGTAGAGTTGTGACATTGAGGCTTTTTGAACCAGAAAATGACTATTGAAATGGTGTGTTGAGTACTGTTATTTTGACAACAGCATTAAGAATTAATTAGAGAAGGAGGAGACTAGAGGCAGTAGGTACAATTTAGGAGGCTTTTGCAGTAAGTTAGGCATACAGTGACAATGACCTAAACCAGGTAAAATTGCAATAAGAATTCAAAGGAAAGGAAATATGTTATGAGAGAAGAATGAACAGAATTCAGTGACTGAATTGGATATAGGATAAATTAGGGGAAAAAAGGCAAAGATTTAGTTTACTTAAATAAATGTGTCTGGTAGTGTGATAAAGACTTAGAGTTCAGGTTATTCGGTTTCAGTTCCAGCTCTGCCATTTCCTAGGTAGTAACTTTGGACAAATTACTTACAAATCTTGATCATCAGCTCTGTTATTTGTAAAAATGGAGATAATTATATATTTACTATCTTAAATTTTGCTGAGAATTAAATAAAATAGAGTTTCTTAATGTACATTGAAAATTATATAAGACTATAAATCTTTACTAGGGCATCTCTACCATATACAAGGATTTAGATTGGGTACTGCAAGAAAAACTAGTAGATAGGACTCTATTTTTAAGGTTACAGTTCCGTGTGGGAAGAAGGGACACACACTTGTTCATGTCCTAAGAAAGTATGAATAACAAAGGGCTATGCGGATAAATCAGAGATGGCAAATACAGAGTCAGGATACGTTTCCTATCTACTTTACATCTTTACATCTTGGTAAGACAATATGGCTAGTGAATGAAGTCACTTCCAGGCTGAGATGGTCCTTTCAGTGAACTGAGAGGTGATATGTTAGATAATAGCACACCAAGTGATTAAGGAAGACATAATTCCTGGATCGCTGCTTGAAGGAGGGCTGATGAGGAGAGCTGACTGACCAGAAACATCCTCAGTGGGTTTTATGTAAGAACTAAACTTTCACTGTGTAAAATCCACTTAGATCTTGGTATTGTCTGTTATTGCAATTAGCCTCCTTTGACTAGAACAAGGAGTTTAGGAGAGCGTTGCAGTTAACCATTGATGTAATACAAATTACCTCAATACTTAGTGTCTGAAACCAAGAGCCATTTAAATTGGTCATGACTCTGCGGGCAGCAATTTGGGCAGGTACAGATGAGCCGTCCTTCTCTCCTCTCTAGAAATCACTCATGAGGCCCTCTTCATGTGACAGATTGCCTGGGGCTGGATTGTCTAAGATGGCCTTACTCACATGTCTGCCAATTGATGCTGGATGTCAGCAAGGGTGCTCCGATTTTTCTTCTCAAGACCTCTGCAAAAGCCTAGCATGGGCTTTTTTGCATCATGATCTCATGCTTCCAACTAAAAGAGGGGGAGCTTCAGTGCACAAGTGCTTTTCAAGCAGCTGCTTGTGTCACATTTGCTGAAGTCACACTGGCCAGTAGTATAACCAAGTTCCAATTCAAGTGGGAAAGATTAACCCACCCCTTAGTGGGAGGAGATGCAAAAATCACGTGAGGGAATATGAATATGTGGATGAGGAGAATTATTGAGATCAATTTTACAAACAAGGCGTCACAAAGATTGAGAGATCACATTGTGTATATATATGCAAAACTTTTGAAGGGAGAAATGGGACTATTGGATCTTGAATGACACAAAAATATTTTATCAGGCTTAAAACAACAGTTTGCTCTCTCTCAGTTTGGAAGACTAGAAGTTCAAAATCCAGGAGGACTGAACTCCCTCTGGGGGCTCTAAGGGAAAATACAGTCCTTGCCTCTTCCGTCCTCTCATGGCTGTCCCACTGTTCCTGAGTTTATGGCTGCATCACGTCAATCCCTGCATCACCACAATCTCTGCCTCCACCTTGACGTAGTCTTTTCTTCTGAATGTCTGTTATAAAGACATTTATCATTCGATTTAGACTCTTCTCAAACCCCAAACCCCTGATAATCCAGGATGATCTCCTCATCTTAAAATCCTTGGCTTAATTACATTTGAAAAATACCTTCTTTGTCTCTCAAAAAAGGTAACATTTAAGGATTCCAGGGATTGGAACATGGACATATATTTTGGAGAGCCACCATTGGCCACTACTGGTCTAAATATCAATTAAAAGGCAGGGACTGTGAAATTGAATTTTAAAAAAGACCCAAGTATATGATGCCTATAAGAAACACACTTTAAGTTAAAAAAAAAAAAAAGTAAGTTAAAAGTAAAAGGATAAGAAAAGATGCACCATACCAACACTTATCAAAAGAAAGCTGGAATGGTTATATTAGTATCAGACAAAACAGATTTCAGAACAAAGAAAAATAGCATAAATGAAGAAGGGCATAATATAATGATAATGGACTCAATTCATCAAGAGGAAATAATCCTGTACATTTATGCATCTAATAACAGAGCTTCAAGACACATAAAGCAAAAGCTGACAAAATTGCAGGAATAGACAAATCCAAACTTAATGTCAGATATTTAAATGCTCTTAAGAATTGATAAATAAGTAGAAAATTATCAAGGACATAGAAGACTTGACTAATAGCTTGGCCTAATTGATATTTATAGACCATTTCACCTAACAGCAGAATACACATGCTCTTCAAGTATATGGTAAAAGGAGGGTTGGGAGGGAGGGATTATGAAAGGGCATAAGAAAAATATGAGATGATAAATATGTTCATGATCTTGATTGTTGTGATGATTTAATGGGTATATCTTATCAAACTGTGCCCATTAAATATGTGTAGTTTATTGTATACCAGTTATACCCAATATCTCTGTAATGCTGTTGTTTTTAAAAAGAGGCAACCAGACTAACACATACATAACTGATAGCGGTTATTTCCATATGTTGGCTTTGGTAAATAAACATGCAATGAAAATTGGAGCACAGACGTATCTTCGCGATAGTGATTTCATTTCCTTTGGATATATACCAAGAATATATATGGGATTGGTGGATCATATGTTAGTTCCATTTTTAATTGAACTTGAGGAACCTCAGTACTGTTTTCTATAATGGCTGTGTCAATTTACATTCCCACTAACAGTGTACAAGTGTTCCCTTTCCTCCACACCCTTGCCAACACTTGTTACTTTTTTGTTTTGTGTTTTTGGGTAATATTCATCCTAAAAGGTGTGAGGTAATATCTCATTGTGATTTCTGTGGTGATTAGCGATGTTGAGCACCTTTTCATATACCCGTTGGCCATTTTTATGTCTTATTTGTAAAAATGTCTATTTAGGTCCTTTGCCATCTCATAATGGGGTCTTTGGGTTTTTTACTATTGAAGTCATATGAGTTTCTTACATATTTTGGATACTAATGCCTTATCAATATATGGTTTGCAAATATTTTCTCCCATTCGGTAGATTGCCTTTTCATTTTGTTGTTTCCTTTTCTGTACAGAAGATTTTTAGTGTGGTGTAGATTTTTCTTTTAAGTAATTGAAAACTGTTTAGTTATGCAAACATCTAGCAAGTATTTATCATTTATGAGTAAAAAGTAATTAATTGTTCAAGGAAGCTAAATCTCATGCCATAAAGGATGGATAGTAAAATAGCAACGGAACTACTGAGCACCTAGGAGCTAACATACAGAAAGACTGAAAACACAGTAGTTTCCTGGTTCAATGGTAGCAATAGTGAACTCGTGAGCCTGACACCATGTCAGATGTTCTATATACACTATCTCATTTAGTGTTTACGGTAATTCAGCTCTGAGATAATTTTCACATTCTACAGAGGAGGAAACCCAGGCTTGGAGAAGTCAAATAATCTCAATGTCACCGGACTAGGAAGCAGACAGATAAAGATTCAACTCAAGGACTTCAAAGACAACACTATTTCCACATGCTACCATTCAAGGATTATTCATCCGCAGAATTATGGGTCAGAATTAGACATAAGAGTAGGTTTTATTCTGTTGTTCTTAGCAGAATAAAATGGCAGGCAGAATATATATGTTACTACTATCATGGAATTTAGACTGGTGGATGAATTACCCAGTTGTGTTCCAAATGTACCACCATTTCAAAAAAAAATCACAGTATGGCCAGAGCACTGTCACTGTGCTCAGTCAGCCATGATGCTTTGATTTTTGTTTTATTACTGGTCCCATGATGTGGTACAAACAGGTTTAGCTCACAACAATGCCATCCGGAATGTGCCATCAAAAAATATCATCAGATAGAGCAACTGGTGTTGATGCCATCCTTACAGAATTACACAAATATGACAATTCACACAGCAATATTACAGTGTAACTGCACGTGAAAGATTCACATTCCACACAATTTCAAAGATGCATCAATTTTACACCTGTAGAGAGACTAAAGGGGTCGTGCGTGCTGTGTTGATCACTGAGGCATATCACTCACACCACCACTGGGAAGATATTAACATGCATCATACTCAGTAGACTAGTCATACACGTCAATGTCATGGATATTTGACCTGAAACTCAGTGTGCCTTTCATTCCAGTCATGGAACAGTGGACATGCTTTGCTCCCTCAGGCAGCAACAAGAGTGCAGAGAACAATGCTCTGATTTGTATGTTGTATTTATGGCCTTAACCAAGATCTCTTTACAACTGTGTTGGTATGTGGGAAATCCTATACAACAGTGGCTGCTCATATCATTTTAAAAGCAGGATACTAACCCATTTTTTGTGTGTGATAAGGTAAAAAATGGAACTAAATTCCTGCTGGATTTTTAAAGTAATATTCTTGGTGGGGATTGCGTTGTTAATATTGAATATACCTAAGAGTAGGTTTCATTTTTAATACTTGCATAACAAAAGGGCTAGAAGTAATTAGTCTTGATATTTTATGTGACAGTGATTGTGTGCATGTAGTTTATAATTGGAATGATTGTTCAGGGTTAACAAGGCTGGACTTCACTGTCAACATAAACTTAACTTCATTTGAAATGCAGCCCATACACTGCACTTACCATTAATTCAATGACCGTTTGGGGGGAACTTAATAAGTAGATTGCCAAATAAAATCATAGTTACCTTGTTATCTTGGTATACTGTGTCTCAGAACAATATCCTGAGAACAACTGATATGTTGATAAAACCCAATACTGATTCTTAACCGTGAATATGAGCAGGAAGGCATTTGTATCATTTCTTTGCTGTGTGACTCAGATGTGGGGTTTTGCTCCCATTGTTCATTCATCCACACATTTCAACAAGCATTTCTTTTTTAGCCTTTCCTATGTACTTGTGCTACTAGATAATTACAAAGATAAGACAGTCTTTACCCTTAAAGGTCTCACAATCTGCCAATTAAAAAGCCCTCATAAACATAAAACTACACAACAAGAAAGTACAGTGTAGGGTTTGGATACACTGGGAGCATTGAGGTGGTGTGCCCAGCCCAGCCTGCAGAGGAGCTGGGGTAACAGAAAAGTGAATGGTCAGGGACAGTTTGCTGGAGGGGACAACATATGGGCTGAGGCTTTAAGGACAGGTGTAACTTCACCACTCCAAAAAGATAAGGGTCATTTTTTTTTTTATCAGAATAAATAGCACACACAACATATGAACAATAAGTCTCCAGCATTCAGCAGAAGGCCCTGATACAGAATATGCCCTCATTATTTATTATTTACATCAATGAACCATTCTGCTCTAGCTGTAGTCATGGGGAAAGAAATGATAATGACCTGAACTAGAACAATGATTGAGGCAAAGGAGGACCGGTTTGAGACGCAGATAAGCAAACCTGAAACAGGTAGGTTGTGGGTGATTGGATGGGAAGATGTGGAAAGAGTTAAGGATCACTCCAAGATCTCTAAATTAGACGAATTGTTGGATGGCTGTGCCTTTAAAATAGACAACAGGGGTGCCTGGGTGGCTCAGTCAGTTAAGCATCCAACTTTTGATTTTGGCTCACATCATGATCTCATGGTTCCTGAGATCTAGCCCCATGTTGGGCTCTGCATTGATAGCGCTGGGCCTGCTTGGGATTCTCTCTCTCTGCCCTTCACCCACTCACGTGCGCGCTCTCTCTCTCTCTCTCTCTCTCTCAAAATAAATAAACATTTGGGGAAAAAAAGACAATAAACAGGGATGATTTCAAAGGGAATGATGATTAAGTTCATCTCGAATATGATGAGTTTGGGGTATTTTCTAAGTGCTGGTGTCCAGCAGGTGGATGGATAGATAGGGGTGTTGCTCTCATAAGCATTGATTCTGAAGCAGAGATTGGACTATTAGCAAATATGTAATAGATTAAAAACATAAGCATGGATAAACTCAGGGAAGTGGTTTTTTTTTTTAATGCTTATTTATTTATTTTGAGACAGTGTGTGTGAAATGAGTGGGGGAGGGTCAGGGAGAGGGAGAGAGAGAATCCCAAGCAGGCTCCATGCTGTCAACACGGAGACCGACATGGGGCTCAGTCTCATGAATCGTGAGATCACGATGATCTGAGCCAAAACCAAGAGTTGGATGCTCCACCAACTGAGCCACCCAGGTGCCCCCCTCAGGAAGTTATTTCGTAGTGAGAAGGGCTGAAGACTACTGAAGAAGGGGAGATGATGGACTGCTGTGAAAGCAGCATGCAGTTTTAGTCAGGTAAGTACTGTCTACGTACACTGGATTTAACCATCAAGTTATCCTTGACACTAAGTTGGCAATTGGGGTAGACTACTATTCATTAAAGAATGACAGAGAGGATGAAAGAAGAGGTAAATGGCTAGATTACTTCATGTTGTATAGCCCTTCTACAGCTCATCGAAGAAAACAAAAACAAAATAGGAACGTAAGAGCCAAGTGCAGTAGTGCTCTGGGCATGCAGCATTGGTGGGGCAGCATCTGTGGTGGAGTCAGCAGAGATTCGCTGGGCTTGCAAACAAAAGTGTTTATAATTCCCCAAAGAATTTTCTAAGACCAGCTCTGTGAAACAAAGTGTGCTATTGGATGTCCCATTAAATGAAACAAAGATTCTCTATAGGCAACCTTAGGGGCATGTAACATTTGCTCTCAATCATAAGAATTGATAGTGAAAATGCACTATACATGGAACATGACATGTCATAACACACCATTCAGCTGTTTGAAAAACATCAAATACATAAATCAGTGTCCAAAAAGAACTGTGCAAAACAGGCAGTATATGGACAAGAAATCTGTGGGTAGCTCTGTGACTCCAGCACTAATTTGTCCACTAACAGGGCATACATATAGGGCAATTTATTAATAGGGCAATTTATTAAATACTAATAGGGCAGTTTATTAAAAGATAGCATGTAAAATCATTTAGAGACAGCATTTCAGGGGCTTAGATGATTTGATAATGTATGCATGTGTCCTGTTTGTCAGTAAAGTGACCCTATCTTCTTTAATAAATACAATTTAATAAGATTTCAGTTAGTATCTTTACCATCTAGTTTTTAAAGTATTTATTTACAACCAATAATGTAAATATTTCCAAATAGTGTATAGAATGTTAATTTTAAAATTTCATATGGAAATTTTGCCCAGTAGTTAGGAATATGTATTTGAGAATGAAGAACCACTGACTCATTTATCCATCCAAAAATTCATTATTTATTATTCACTAAGTGTCACAGTACTGTAAGATGGGCTGTGGAGAAACAAAGATGTACATGACACATTACTGTCTTGTTTATGATCTATTGGGAAAACAATGCAAAAAAGAATCATATAGAAAGCTCAAATGAGGTAGATAATTGTGGGAGATCAAAAGAAGGACATCTAGAGGAGAACCAGAGGAACCGTGACAGAATGTTTTAAATCACAATTAAATACGAAATCCTAAAAGAACTGGGTGGGCTGGTAGAATTTGTTTTGCCTTTGCAAGTCGCACTATAGTGGACACTTGTTAACTGTGCCCCCAGCATCAATACAGGCCCTTCGCAGCCAGGGGTTTAGATGGGGTTGCACATAGGCGGTTGCAGAGATAGGGCCTGGTTGGCTGATGGATAACATGTACTTGTAAAGATTGGTCCAGGAATGGACACACGGTGAAGAGAGATACTGTTAGGACTTTGGGGGGCAAAAAGGCTTCTTCTTGTCTAGAAGCTTCATAACAAGATTCTCATTTTAAATGGACAAGGGTGAGAAAGGATGAAGCCCTGGGAGCCATTTGCAGCCATCTTTCACCAATGAGAAAAGAACCTGACTCAAAAGGGAATTAACAGTGAAGAGGCATAGCTGAAGATGGAAAGACTGAGCCCTGATAATATTGTTGAGCCCTGAATCAGGTCATGCTTTATAGTTAAATGAGCAAATTCCTTTTATTGTAACCAGATTAAGTTGTGTGATCTGTATCTTGAAACCTAGAGACGCCTACCATATCTATTTAAAAATTAATATAGATGAAACCTAGGGGAATGCATTTCTTTGAACTCCTCTCCTCCTCCTCTCCAAAATAACAATCATGTTCATTATCAACATAAGCATCTCAAATGATGGGAAGAAGTATAAAATATATCCAATCTCATGTTACATGCAGATATGTGACACAAAATAACTCTTCCTAAAGCATATCTGGATGTAAATGCTTTGCAAATAAAGTGAGGACTTACTTTACCATTCTAAGGTAGGACGCTGTGCCCCCACGTTCATACGGTTTTGTCCACTGTGAGTGTGGAGAATTGAAAAAGAAATGAAGACACGCTAAAATAAGGTAAGGGTCAAGCCCTGAGGAGGCTTTTTGAAACAAGAGACACAATGAATGAAATTTACTGGATGTGAAATGACACTGACTCTAAAGTATGAAAATCAAATGAAAATTGAAGGAGGCAGATAATCTATTCAATGTCTAAATGATAATTATCAAATGTTTAGAAATTATTTGTAATAATATACTTTATTAAACTCTTAATCACACAGATTTCTAGCTGTTATTATATTTAAAAAATAAATATCTGTAAGAATGCACACCCAAGTAACATGTTAATAGTACAAAACAGCTTTCTCAGCCTAAACGCCCAAAGGGCCTTAACCAAAAAGGCTGATTTTTAAACCTGGGAATGGAGAAGATGTAGAAAGGTTCTGGCTAATTCAGTGATCTACCTTAACAAGTAATTTGGAAACCATTTTTACATCTTTTTTTAAAAAACTATTGTTCTTAGATTTGGAAATAATTACGGTTTCACAAGAAGTTGCAAAGATAGATTCCCTTTACCCAGGTTTCCCCAATGGTTACATCTTACATACTTATAGTACAATACCAAAACGAAGAATGTTATATGGGAACAAGGTGTATAGAGTTCTATATCTTATCACATGTGTAGACTTGTGTGACCATCATGATCAGAATACAGAACTATTTTATTAACACAAAGATTTCCCGCCCCCCCATCCACCAGAACAAAAGCTTCATGTAAAAATACTTAACCCCGTTGTAAGAGTATGTATTTTCTATTTGAACATGGTCTAGACTATTTCATCTCTGCAAAATGTTGTTCCCACCCTTTGAATTAATGCCATGACCAATTATTAATAGGTCCTTATCCTCAATTTTAAAAAAACAACGCAATCAATCTGAACTTCTAGACTTATTTACTTATTCCAGAATTTGGTTAGGGAAAAAGCACACAAACACACCTGACTTGTGGTGGATGGAGTCCCTTCTCAAGTTTCGTCCCACCTTTGCACTGCTTTTTTCTTTAAGTCCCTCTTTAGCCTTCCTGGTTTTAAACTAATAACTAATTGATGATTCCAACACAAAGGAAACAGAGTTGCCAAAAATACTAATTCGCTATGAAATTTTTAATGGGCCAATACGGTCGGTTCAATCAGCACCTACTAAGTAAATTCCAGACATGGTAAATGCAGATACCAAAAAAAAAAAAAAAAAAAAGTAGTGATGGCCTATGGTGGCTTGGTCAAACTTCTGTGCAACTCAACGATCCAGTCTTGCCCTCGGGGATGGATTCCTGCCCTCAATTCTTGAAAACTGAAGAACACTTACAAAATGGCTACTCTTCAACCCTCCTTTGCAGAAACGCAGGCTGAGGGGGTGGGGTGGAGGGAGAGGGGTAGGAGTGGTGTTAATTTAATTCTAACACCTGAAATTGCCTCCTGGGCTTGTGCTAATGTTCTCAAAATTCAATTTTGTGGGGGTATCTCGATAACTTTTACGTTTCAGAAAGGATAGAATTTTGTCTGGATTTTGCAAGTATTTAACAACATGAAAATACTGCCTTTTCTTATTCAGTGTGCGATTTCACTTTTGGTCCTCTTTTTAGGCGAGGCCAGCTTTATTCATAGTGCATGTTACCTGTAAATGCCCAGCCTTTTCTGAACAGACCCTAGCTGATCATAAACAAACCTAGGGTATTTTGATCCCTTTCTTGCATCTTAACAGGTGTGGCGATTATGCTGAATGATCTCAAGTCTAATGTGACATGAGAAAAAAATGTCCGCTTAGAATTTAGGCCCCAAGATTAGAAATGGCCCATTCTTCCCCGTCCCCGCATCGTGCTGGAACTTCATCGGCCGCCTAAAAAGTCCATTTTTATTTCCGCAGCAGGACCCAGCAGCGGAGGCCGAAAGCTGGGTCCTCGCGGCGCGGGCCCGAGGCCCGAGGCCGGCCTCCCAGCGCGCAGCCCGGACCCGCGTGGCCGTCCCGCCGGGCCCCAGCGCCGGGCGCCCCGCCTTTCCGGGCCGACGGCGGCCATGGCGGCCAGACAGATCCCGGCGTGGGCACGCGCCGCGCTCAGGACGCAACCGCAAGCAGCTCTGCCTCCGAAACTTCTCTGGGTCGGGGGAGGGTTCCGACGGCACCTCTGCTTAACCCTCTGCTCCGCTTCTAAAGAAGACCGCGGACGCTCCAGGCGCTGCTCGCAAGGCGGACTAGAGGGAGCGGCGAGCAGTCGGGAGAGTGAAGAGTTAACGGCGGCCGAGAGGCGGATCGCAGACCTGCACGCCGCCGCGTGCGCGGTGAGGCCCCTCCTGCCCGCCCCGCCCCGCCCCGCCCCGCCCCGCCCCGCCGCACCCCGCCGCACCCCGCCCCGCCGCACCCAGGCCCCGCGGGAGCCCGGGATCGGTGCGCCTGCGCGCCCCGAGCAGCGGGAGAGGTTCCTGGAAGCCCGCGCAGTCCAGCCTCTGGCGTCTGACGAGTACGCGCGCTTCCTGCTCCGACCTTTTCGCTTGAAAACTGTGCAGTTTGCTATTCCGAACAGAGTTAATGTATATCTGTGCTAAGTGTGGGTCCTTTCTGACCAGCGTCCGAGCTAAACTGGTCGCATTTTGGAACCCACCATGCTTTTGTGCGCGCGCGTGTGTGTGTGTGTGTGTGTGTGTGTTGGGGGCGGGTTGTTAGGAATTGATGCAAGAGATAGAGGAGCTGAGAAGTCAGAGGAAAAAGTAGGTTGTGTGTTTATCTGCATCATCAGTTAAACACTTCGCTATCCAATGATATTAGTAATGCATAAGTGAACCATACTTATTTTTAATTTAATTTTTGCTCTCCTTTCGTCTTTTCTCTGCACCCTAACAGCACAATTGTAAGAGAAACTATAATCAGGCGTTTACATTCTTCCTAGACAATCTTGAGCTATGTTTTTCTCTGCTTGGGGATTTGACAATCCCTTATTAGTACCAATATCACAATTTACCATTTCCGCCCACGGTATCTAACACCTCAGACCACATAAGTGTAAAGGGAACATATTTATGTTTTTATTATCTTCAGAGAGCACGTGCACTCTATCATGAAGATACAAACGCGATGTAAAAGTAACCTATTAAGTAGGTCACACACACTGTGTGTGACCAGTCCTTAATATCTGGTGTTGCTTGTACCAAAGAAGTAGAGAAGAAAACCTTGGAGATTTTCTAAAATTGACTTTTCTCCCCCCGCTGACAGTAGGCCCTGGGAATCCACTGTTTGGCTCATTCAGGTGTTGAAACTTCTGCATAAAGATTCATCAGGAAATGACAGACAGCTTTTGAGTGTTCTTGTTTATACTGTATTGAAAATAACATATGTAATTTGTTGCCATACATCACCATATAAATATGGTAAATATAAGCAAAAGTTTCATCTTTTTTAGAGCAAACAGCAGTGGCATGTAAAGACAGGTTCAGTCAGCCTGGGAAAGGAAAAATTAGGAAATCCAGAAAGAAAAAATAGGAAATTTGTTTCATCAGTGTCAGGAGCACAAGTGAAATGAATGTCAAGGAGACCAGAAGTAAATACAATAACAGGTTTGTTTTTCTTTTTCAACAAATCAGAGCCCTACCCCCCCCCCCCCCCCCCCCACCATGGTCCTTTTCCCACACCTCAAGGCGGATGGGTCTCTTTCTCCCTGTGCTGATCTGTATCACGGAACATCTTGTAAACTGTCAGCATTCTTGTCATATCCTTGTTGCCACCATTACCTGAGGCTTATCTACTGAGGACAGATCAAGTTTGTGGGGGCAGCCAATAAGCTCACAGTTCCTCAATCAATAGAGAAATCAGGAGAGTGGGCACAAATGCAGGAGCAATCTGGTAGGCTTCTGGGTTGCTAGGTGATTGCCCTCAGAAGACTCCCAGAAACTATGAGAAGTGGAAAGAAGGCTGCTGACAGAGTTCCTGGTGTTTTTTGGCTTTTCTTCCAAGTCTTCAAACCCAGGTTTCATAAAGAAGTGAGGTCTTGACAATTGATCGTTCTAAAGTAGTTTACTGCTCCTGGTTTCGTGTAATCGGCCTCTGTGGTCCCAAGAGATCTGAGAGGCCCTGTAGACTGGCCTTGAGACTTGCTTGCTGGTTTCTTTGGTCCTGGTCTGGCTTTGCTGGAATGCCTTAGAGTAGACTTAGACTTGAACCCTAAGTCTTCTTGCTCTATGCCTTGTCTTTGAAGCACAGTTGGTTAAATTCTCAGCCAGATTAACTAGTCATTAAGGAAGACACTCAGAAGAAGTAACTTGTGGCACATACAAAAGTATGTTAGAAGACATTCAGGTGTCATACATAGTTTAATGAAAAGGTTCTATACATGAATGATGCAGTGTTACTTTGTGGTTAAATGGGTTATTATAAACAGCCCAAGAGAAGGTTCCTCTACAAAATCTCAAGGATAAATAATATCATCTCCATGGCCCAAATTCACAGGATAGGCCACATTATGTCCTTTGCCTTCATACCATGTACTTGGGACACTTTTTAAAAACTGAGTTCAAATGTCAGTAGAGTATGCTTCCTTGACGTCTGAAGTGGTGTAGTAAAAGTTGCTTTTGATCAACCTTGTGAAAGCAGTGCGTGTTAATATGTTAAAACAATACCTTTTTCACTTAAAAACAGAACTAACAACACTCCAAAAACAGAAAATAGTATAAAATGTGCAATGGAGTAACACATCATGAAGGTAAAGAAAAGTGTCCAATAATAGCAAGGTAATGCTTTTCTGTAAGGACTGTTGGTTTTGATTAGCACCTCTTCTGTAAGTTTAAATCATTATCCACATATTTTAAGTACTAAAATTGTAACTGCAACTTTTGAGTGAAAGTTCATTTTCAGCCTCTTAAGCTCTTAAAGTCATCTAAATCACCTGTTATTAAACTTGTTACCTAGAAACTGAATGAAAAATACCTGAGCAGTGGCTACATAGTTATTGGGTATAGAGGAGTTCTTGTTTTTCCATCAACTTCTCATTTTTCTCAAACTGTATATTTTCTCCTTATGTCACATAAAGTTGGATTGTATGTAATGTTGGAATGCATTCAGTCTTTAATTGCAAGTGCCACCAGAATTGCTGGGAAGAAGTTTAATATTGTTTAAAGAAAATCTTGCAGTATTTTATGAGTAGAAATTATGGTGAGGAGATATGGTGAATATTGAGATTAATGAATTGTTTCATTGCATTATTCTTCAGGCTGGCCAGCTAAACTACACGGATCCAGCCACTGGCTATCTGGTGCTTACACGGCTTGCCCACTTGCAGAGAGGCAAATGCTGCGGGTCTGCCTGCAGACACGTGAGTAGCAAATTCTCGCATTACACCAGCAGGTTTTCGGTGCTTCTGTAACTTCGTAAATACCTAGTATTTGAAAAACAAGTCAAGTGAAAAAAGCCTAATAGACCTGGAGGGCACTTTTCACAAGCAGCTTTAGCCAAGGACAAGGAAATCCTTAGGACCGACATAGGACCTTTAAAGTTAATGGAATTTTGTAACTTTTCATTGTGAGCATCAGTTCCTTGAGATGCTGTGATTTGAGATTCATGGGAGTTCGTTATTACAAGGAAACTTTTCATGAGGTTTCAAATAAGTCATATTCACTAGGCAAGGGCAAGGAGGGCAGGAAAAGAAATCCAGAATATTACAAACTAGATCCCAGACAACATTTTTGTCTTCATTATTAGCTGAATAAATAGAAATCTGATCAGCATTGTGAAGTGGGTTTCCTTTCAATGAGGGTGGTTTCCTTTCTTCCTTCCCTCCTTCCCTTTCTTTCTTTTATTCTTCTTCATTTCCTTCTCTCCCTCTCCCATTCTTTCTGTGGCTGTTTTCTACTCTATTTTCATAACCATGAAGATAGCTCTCCCAAACTTAGTGTTGTGTATCTCCTAAGACGTATATTTCAGTGAATATATCTCTGTGCTCACTGATTAAGGTGAACTAACTAATCCTTCCTTATGTTGAGCAAAAAAATAAATGGGATTGTGTGTGTCACCATAACTTTTAAAAAGCATATTAGTAATTGGGGCACCTGGGTGGCTCAGTCAGTTAAGCGTCCAACTTCTGCTCGGGTCATGATCTCACAGCTTGTGAGTTCGAGCCCATGATCTCACAGTTTGTGAGTTCGAGCCCCGCTTGGGGCACTGTGCTGACAGCTCAGAGCCTGGAGTCTGCTTCGGATTCTGTCTCCCTTTCTCTCTGCCTCCTCCCCCACTGTCACTCTCTCTGTCTCTGTCTCTGTCTCTCTTTCAAAGAAATATTTTTAAAATTTTTTAAAAAGCACATTAGTAAGGTAAATTGTTATAGCATTAAGATTATAAACAGGTAACAACCTCTATTTACAGACCATTTTGACTGTATGTTTTGGGGTAAGGAGGTATTATTTCCTTTAACTGACCAACTTTACAATGAAGGAATAAACATTAAATGCATGTATTAACTATAGCCAGTAATGAAAAATTAAGTCTTCCCATTTATGTGTGTTTCTACCTGTGCCATTAGCTGTTTCTAATCAAATGCATAAGAGCCTTGCATAAATTGAGGACCTGAGAATTTTCTAAGAGTGAGTTTTTGACAGTAAAATTCTTAAAGTTGGAAGGATGCCTTTAGGAAGTGATTCTTGGACCCTAATTAGGACCATTTGCCAGAGGTTGCCATTATTCTCCTCTTAGTCGGCAGGACCCAATAGATCAAATGATCTATATAACATTATTAGCAGCCTCTTTTTTTTCACTATGAGAAGTGTTACACTTTTTCAAGAAGCTTGTTAAATAATTCAGTAATAGTTTGTTTTATTTCTTCTGCAGTGTCCATATGGTCAAGTCAATGTTAAGGATCCATCGAAAAGGAAGAAATTCAATTCATATTTTTATGTTTGACAACAATTTCTTCTCTGTTCTCCATCTTATTGAGCCTGTATTTAGAAAAAAAAAAAAAAAAAAAAAAAAAAAAAAAAAAAAATTAAGACGTAAATTCTATTTTTTTTGTTTTTTTGTTCCTAATTTATTTATTAAAAAAAAATATTAAAAGAACATCAATAAAATGAAAA
>NC_064813.1:35854081-35984545 GCF_023721935.1 Panthera uncia
TTTAAAAAAAAAAAAAAAAAAAAAAAAAAAAAACAACAACTCTAATCCGGAATTGCTATCTGTGCTGTTAGTCTTTGAGCACTAGTTTAATCATAAATACATATATTAAAAGAACATCAATAAAATGAAAAAGCTAGCAAATGTTTGTGTGTTTCTGAAGTGGCACATTGATAGTTATTTTCCTTTCTTTTTGCTTCATTATCAGACACATATGTTGAAGAAAGAAAATAATGACTGTTCCATTAAATAAATAGTAGCAATCGGGTCACCTTAGTAGCTCTCGATTTTTCTTATAGCCTCCGTTCTCCTACTGTTTTCTCCTCAGTGTTAGCAACCCAAGGGAGGTTGCTGGCAAATAGAAGGGTTTGAATACCGTCTTCATTTTATTTATATCTCGAGCTATAAGAAGATTGATATAATGCTATATTGTGCAGCATATGAGTGCCCAAGAAGTGCCATTCTGCATCAGGAAATGCTCTCATCTTCCATCTGTTCTCTCAATAAAAACTCTAAATCATTCTGACTTGAGGGTCAGGGCTGCTTAAGATGCCTCTGATTAGACCATTCTTTCTTCTCTCCCCCCACAGTTCCCTCCTCCATGTCTCATGGCACTTCCCAGGCAAATCTGTCTTAGGACATTGTATTAGCTCTATGCCCATTCCATTCACTGCAGTGACAGCTTGGGGTATCAGGACCCAACCTGGGTTAGGAGCTTGCAGGAACTATTGTTTCTACACTCTCTTCCCTGCTTCCCTCTGAGGACAATGGTCCCAGAAAGCCTTTTCCTTGCCAGTGGAAGCTGTTCAGTAAAATGAGGCTGCTGTGCATTGGAAGACTGGTTCTGCCCAGAGCTGGCCCTCAGCCTCTTCTCCCAACAGAATCCAAAAGGCTCTCGGGCATCTCAGGGGTCTTTCTTAGGCTCTGCCTATGGCCTGAATACGAGTTTTAGAGATCTGGAGCAACCAAGAGATTCTGGTGCCTTCTCACATCTTCGAGTCAAAGTAAAAGACATTCCAAACTGTAAAATAAGTGAAAAGGAAGCCCAGTAAAGTTCTGGTTTCCCCCCTTGATTGTGATTTATGCTGTTATTTTTACGTCAAATATTAAGCTGTTTTCCCAAAACGTTGGCATTTTAGTGCCCCAGTTTTGCTATTGCCCCCACTGTGGTGCCCTAAGTAACCCTGCCCGTGGGCCTTGTGAGGTGTTGGCAGCCTCTTGGGATGTAAAAAGTCAGTCTCTGTGGCCTGGTGTTGTCCTCTCTATAGAAATCATTTTGAGGAGGGGAATAGGAGAAGGAGGTAAGCATTACTATTGTGGAGGCAGTCAGGCTTTCCGGACAGGTTTATGGACTCCTGGGAGCCAATTTCCTTTCTATTCTCAGGTCAAGAAGCAACCGGATAGCTCAATGTTTTCCACTAGATTTGAAGATTACCAAGTCCACCTTCTGGGTGGGAGCTGGATGGTGCTTTCTTCAGCAGTCCCCAGAGGGAGAAGAGAAAGAAATGGAGCCTGAAAAGGTCATCTTTCTGAAGAAACAAGAGAAAGAGGAAAGGAAGTTCATTTTGAAAAGCACCGTGTAAGGCAGTGTTTTGAGAAAGCCCCCTGACAGACGGAAATAACTTATGGGATGTCTCCTTCCTAGAGGCAGCTCTTTCCTCCTCCCCGTGTTCTTCCTACCGTAAGAAACTGGCCCAAGAAAAAGGACTCCGATGTCCCTCAGGGATGATTGTCATGGGGGACTCTTTCTGGCAGAACTTCAAGCTTGTGGGCAACCAGGAAGGAGTAGCCGTTGGGGGATGGGGGGCGCTCTTACTCTCTCCAGCATCTGGGGCCGGGTAGCCAAGGTCTGAAGTTCTCCGCTGTGGTTCTGAGGAGATGCTTGTGAACCACACGTCAGGGGTGGCGGCGGGCGCTGCTCCCACATTAAACACAATATGGCCACATAAATGGGACTCACTGCAAGAGCTCCAAGCTATATTGTATTCACACATTGTAAAGTAAAAATTCAGGTTTCTTATTGGGTGTGTGTATACAAACACATGTGGATGCCGAGAAATAGAAACTTCCCAGTTTAGGTCAACCCTGGCACTGCTCCACTTTCATGGTTTCTGGAGACTCCTATCATAAGTCACCATAAGTCAAGGGGAATGAATTTCTAGATTGTTTCCAACATAGAAAGACCCGCTGGAACCCGGGGAACTGGGGAATCTTCTTGTGGGGTTTACCTTGGTGGAGGATGGGCATAAATTCCCTGAAGCAGGGGGACCTCCTTTCTCTAGGGCCCTGTCCTGGTAGTTTTCACTGCAGGTGAATTGCAATGCACACTTCGCTCTCTTCAGAAGTCTGGCTAGCCCATTTGATTTTGCAGGGCAAGGAAGAGAATGCCCCCCCTTTTTTTTCAAATGAAACTTGGGGTTCCCACACCTGGTGTGTTTGGAAAAGAAGGGTCCACCAGAAGGGGAGATAGATGCTGCTGGGCCCTGGGCCGATCTTCGTTCCACCGCAATGCCCTTTATCCAAGGCATTTGCAAAGTCTGTTCCTGCATGCGCTTTTCCACTGCCAGAAAGCAGCCGGGTTTAAATTAATCTCCAGACAAAGCTAGGGAAGCCAGCTCACTACTAGGCGAATGGCATTTAGTGTGCTGCCTTCCTCTGAGCACTTAGAGACCTCACAATCCGTGGCCAGCCCAGAAGGAACCTCCCTCTCCACTCCATACCAACACCTGCCATTTCATCCTCTGTATCTTCCACCAAAGGCTTGAGTTTCTGGACGTCTGCTCTGCGGGGGAAGATTTAAAAGTCGGTGCTATTTTTCACTACCCTGCAACAATTAAAAGGTACTTCCGGGTGCCAAAACTCTCCTCTGCCCTCAAAAAAAAAAAAAAAAAAAGGAGATGTTTAAGTGTGTGTGCGCGTGCGTGTAGTGGGGAGGGGATTGTCAACACCCTCTTGCACACCTCTGTGGAGAACTTGGTTTCTGAGAAAAGGTTGGAGAGCAGCCCTCAGCTGTCTTTACTTAGGGGTTAAGTCGTTCCTGGACGCCCAGCCTACCCCGGACCCCGGGGGCCCTGCTGTGTGTGGGCACCCCAGCGCTGAACTGACCCTCCTCCCTACAAACGGTTTCAAGATTGGGTTCATGACGCAAAATCTCCAGACACACGACCCCCCTTTTTTGAGACTAAAGGTGTAAAACAGTGTAAACCTGGGAAACATGGGCTCTCGAGGGATTGGGAGATTCATGATGACCCACATCTTCCCACTCAAAATTTGTACCAAAGCGTGAGCTGCGGTGTGCGCTTCAGTGAGCGCGCACCTAGTGGTGTGTGTGTGTGTAGAGTGAATGCTCCCCCCCCCCAAATATCTAAAACGGTTCGTGACCCCAAAGAGGATAAAAATCCTCTGCTTTGAACAGGAATGAATAAAAGCACCTAAGCGTTTCTGGTCGGTATCGCCAACCATCCATCCATTCGCTGGCCTCGCCGGGAGCATAGAAGCTAAACTTGAGAGGCTCGTCTCCTCCCTGGCTGAGAAAACGGACCGAAATAAGGCGGGGGGTGGGGGTGGGGGTCTGGAGGAGAGAGAGAGAGAGAGAGAGAGCCAAGGGGACCAAGATGGGAAGGGAAACGTCGCGGGCGAGGGGAACTTAAAGGTAAAGTAGTGGAACTAGTCGCCGGTGGGACTGGCCCCCGAAGCCAAGTGTTCGAGTGGAACCAGGGTCTCTGTCCTGGGTGCTCTGCGCCACATTCCGGGATTTGGGACGGAAAGGGAAAGCCAGCGGGCTTGGATTCGTGCCTCCGGCTGGATCCCTTACCACCCCTAAGCCGTGTGGCGGAGCTTGCGGGTCTGGTGAAGAGGTGGTCCCCCCTCCCGCCCCGCACAGCCTCAGGCGCCCCCATCCCACACTAGTTTCTCAGGCGGCTGATGCGAGCGCGGGCGCCCCGGCCCTCGGCGCCCTCAGCCCACGCACCGCGCAGGATCCGCGCCGGTGGCACCGCGGGGAGGGGCGGGGGAGGGAGGGCCGCTCGGGCTCCCGGACCCCGCAGCCCCGAGCCGCCAATCTCGCTGCTCGCACGCCCTTCCCGCACCCGCGCAGGAGCCTCCCAGCAGCCCCCCGCCCCCCCCGTCGCCGACTGCGAGGAGCGCACTGGGTGGGGGAGTGAGTAAATAATTGGCCAGAGGCCCGGCTTCCCGGTTCTCGCTCTGCTTCCCCGAGGCCCGACTGCGCCCGGGGCCGCTGGGGCGACGCAGCCCCCTCGGGAACCTGACACCAGGTAACCTGGCCCCCGCCCCGTCCCGGGTCTGGGAGTCTGTCTGTGACCCCGAGAATGCTCATCCCCCAAGGTTTGAGTCGGTTTTCTCCCGGTTAATCGCCATCCGCACCTCCTAGCCGGGGCCGGTGGGAGAGACACCTCCAGCCCCCGCGCTGACCCGACTGGGAATGCCGCTGTGGTGCGCCGAGTACACCTCAAAGTGCTGGGTCCCCGGCGCCCAGCCCGGGAGCGCCGAGAGTGAAGAAGGACCGGGAGGGGAAGGCGGGGATGCGGCGGGGGAGCAATCAATGGCTTAGCCCGGCTTCCCGCAGGAGCTACCGCCCATTCACGGTCTATGCAGGCACCAGCTGGCGGCAGCATCTTTTAGGTACGAGCTCCAGGAAGGCAAAGGCCTGCTGGGGGGCCGGGAGCCCAGGGCGCGCCGCGGGACCCCAGCACCCCCGCTGCGCCCAAGCCTCAAGATGCTCTGGGCTTTATGAGGCTCAGTTACAGCCGAGTCCTCCATTAACACCTCCCCTGATTATTGAGAGGCTGGAAGGGCTGAACGCAGCCTCAGAGCGCGTCTCCGCGCACCAGCCCGCGTCTTTGCCCTCTGCACACCCCTTCCTCCTCCTCCCGATTTGGAAGCATAAACTGAAAATAAAAGACAGGTGGAAGGAGCTGCGGGTCAGAGGTGAGGGATTCGGGTCAATTCCGAGAGAGACAGACAGACAGAGAGCGCGAGCGAGCTTGATTTCCACCCAACGGGTTATTTATTTGGATTAGCAGAGGAACCCTCTGCCAAGACCTGGGGACCAGCCCGCACCTCTGGCCGCAGCCTACCGCCCTCCCTCGCCGAGGATCAGGTTCTTGGGGGGAAACGTCTGGACCTCAAGGTAAGATCCCCACGGGGGTTGTCTCCCAGGAGCAGTTCTCCGGCCTGGGTGTGCGCCCGGACGGCCGGGCGCCCCAGGAGCGTCCCGAGCACTAGCGGAGGCAGGCCGGGCTTCACTCGTAGCCGCCCGACGCCCGAGGTCGCGGCGGGAGGAGCGGTTCCCACGCACCATCCCAGCGGGGTAGTAGACTGCGCCCGGGGCCCCGGGCCGCACCGCCCGGCTGACGCGCGGCTTTTCTCTGCCAATGCAGCCACCATTACAGCGTGATCAACTCCTTTGGCTCTAAGAATGCTGAACGGCACCACTCTAGAGGCAGGTGAGTTATACACCAGTTTCCTTCTCGTGTCCTCTGCCCTTTCTCTTGGGCTGCTGTGCACATCGGTGAGTGTGTGTGTTGTGTGCGCGCACACGCGTGTGAGCGCCTTCACTGGGTGGAAGAAAGAGGTGTGTGTGTGTGTGTGTGTGTGTGTGTGTGTGTTAGAAATTAAACCACGTTTAGAAGACTCTAAAACGTAGTCTCGTTCAGTCTCCTGCCAAGATTCCTGAAAGCTGCGTTTCCCTCCTTTTGCCTTTTTTTTTTTTTTTAAATGTCTTTGACTTTTTTGAGGATGGAGAGGGGGACGTGGAGGTCACGGTGGTGCTGAGCCGCGAGTTATCCGTGGCGGCGAGAGGGATGCGCCCTCGACCCTCCCCGATGCTGCTGGGGGCGTCTCCCCACCGGAAAGGATGGGGGGGCAGGGCTGACACCGCTGCTCACCTGTGTAAAGCTTAACTGGAAACTGGCTTCCCGGACATTTTTTGTTCAATGCAAACCCGCGCACCGGTTCCGGCGCGCGACCTCAGAGGCCGTGGTGCGGACATCTTCCTTTATTCCTCGGGCGGCTGAGGGCCAGCGGCGCGGCAAATGTCAGGTAAAAGGGCTTCAGATTTCGGACGTGGCATCCGTCCACCCCCCCCCCCCGGAAAAGAAGCCAGGGGCCACGGAGGAAGGAGATTTGAACTGAGCGAACGATGGGCAGGTGGCTTTGAGGGTGCCGACGAGGTGCGTGGTTCAGAGAGCGCAGAGGGGCAGGGCTGTGGGGCTCTAATGGCGCGTAGCTGGGGCGCGGCCCTGGGTCTCCCCTCGGCGCAGGAGGACTCCCCCCGGCCCAGCTCCGCTCAGCCCACTCCCATCTGTCTGGAGGGAGGCCCTCCTAGCAGGGCTGAGTCAGAGATGCTCCCGTGCTGCAGCGCCCGTCTGGACCTGTTTGAACGTAGAGATTCCCTATGCGCACCGACTAGAAAAGGCCCGGTGGCTCGAGGACATCCGCTGACCCTCCGCCCAGCGCAGCCAGGGTGACAGCACTGAGTGAGCGGTGCCTAACCCCAGATGACGTTGATTTCCCCGGGCCCTGGGACGCTCTCAACAGTGCCAAAAGCCAGACACTGCTTCCAGAGCTGCACCTTTCAGACCAAGGGGGCTCTTCAAACAGTTCAACTGGGTCAGGAGGAAAGGTGACCTCTGCCTTTTTAAGGGCAAACCCGGGGCACAGGATCTTGGCCTCCAAGATTCAGATATAAAGAGAACTTGAGTTGCCTATCTTATCAAGAGATGGGTCTGCTGGGGTTTTCTCTCTCTGGTTGCTCCCAGGGCAGAGCAATGCATTCCCTTTATTTCCTGTCTCTTGCTCTCTGAGGAGTTTTTCTAGGCAGGTGTCTGGGACAAAGTTGCCACTTTCGTGGAGATTCCAGGACCCTGAACCCTTCGTCCCTACTCCTCTGCCCTGCTAGAGACCAAACGCCCGCTCTTCTGAAAGCTGCAACAGTAGCCAGATGGATGGATCCTGGAGCACTGAAAAGAGTGAACTGCGTGTGCCCAATTGTGAGGAGGGCTGCACCTGGCCAGGGTTCTGCCCCACTGCTCCAAATACAGCTTTGAGTTCAGAGAGGAGAGTTGACATCCTATTATGGGCCCCAGGTGGGGGGAGCCCACTGCACCTGTCCCATTTAGATAGGCGGAGCCCCAGGAAATGAACCAGGGAACACTCCGACTTTTATAGAGCACTCTCGGGCTATTCTGAGGGACGACTGGCTCCAGTCCCTCCTCACCATAGGTGAAAGAAGTCTGAGCTACAAAGATGCTCTCCTTAAAGTGCTTGCTGTCCTTTGTGAATAAGGGGTAGTAAGGGGGGCCCTCTTAGGTATCTTTCAAGGGCTCCAAGACAAAAAGGATACACCCAGTTCTTGGAGCATTTCCTCCCCCCTTCCCCCCCACCGTGGGCTTCTTCTTCAAGGAAATGTGAGAGGAGGCAGAGCTGGGTGGATGGGGAGTAATTTCTGCAGGATTAAAAAGGACCTCCCAAACTCCAGCAGCACCCCCTGCCCCACCCCTAGCTTTCTAAAAACTTCCTACATTGGCTGCGAAGGAAGACTCCTGGCAGTTGGCTTCTTTATGGGAAGTAGCAACTCCCACCGGGTGTAGGAACTTATAACCTGAGTTTATAAGAAAAAGCAGGCATAGCTGGGATCCAGCCCCAAAGACTATTGTAGAAGGGAGTCTGCCCTGCCAGTACCTGATAGATGATTAACAAATACTTGTGGAAAAGAAGAATGAATGGATGGGTGGATGGATGTGTGGATGGTTTACATCATTTCTGTGATTGGCTTCCTTGGAGACTTCACCGAACTCTGGCTTTTTCTTGCAGTTGTTGGTTAAACTTTCCCTTCAAAGAGTCTCTAAAGTTTCATCTCTTGCAAGAATAGGGTGGTATTCTTGGGTTCTTCGTTTTTGCTGACCCGGACCAAAATCGAATAACAGCCAAGCCAAATTCCAAACACCCCCATTTGGTAGGTGGTGATGGGGGGGGGGAGAGCGTCAGTTTAATCCAGAAACTAGACAAAGTCAGTCCCTGGATTGAGGTCCCAAATTTACTTTTTCCTTGGAGCTTCCTTGGGTTAACTAACCAACTTTCTTCTCAGAAACCCCTCCTCTTTCTTCTTCTCCTCCTCCTCCTTGGGGTCTGAGTCCATTTAGCTGTTGACTTGTGGGAAGGCAATCTGCCCCTTTGTGAGAGGACCTGCTGTCTCTGAAAGGGTTGCTGGTCCCAGCCCCTCCTTGGGGCCCTTCATTTGTGCACGTGGGTTTGAAAAGCTCATTGATTTCCATCCAAAGGGGCTAATTACATTACTTACAGTAAATAGCAGCCCTGCTGTCCAGTAGGGCTGCCAAAGTGGGGGGGGGGGAGGTCTCCAGCTTAGTTCACTTGATTGGCTTCATTTTTGTGTGAAATTGTGTTTTATGAGCTGTATTCTGGCACCCGGAGGACTGTAACAGCGTCCAGTCTGCAAATAACATTATTTTTGACCCTGAGAAAAGAGCAAGGGGAAGCAGTGGAGTCTTGGGTTTCATGGAAGAGGTGACTCCAGCAGCTTCAGAAGGCGAAGCTTTGGGACAGGAAGTCAGACTGCTGCAGAGAGTAGCTCCCTTCCTCCCTCCATTCTTGTCTGCCTGCCTGCCTGCCTTTTTTTCCTTCCTTCCTTCTTTCTTTCCTTCCTTCCTTCCTCTCCCTCTCATTTTCATTCTCTCATTTCTTCCCATCTCTTTCTTTCTTTCTTTCTTTCTTTCTTTCTTTCTTTCTTCTTTCTTTCTTTCTTTCTTTCTTTCTTTCTTTCTTTCTTTCATCTTTCCCTCCTCTTTCTCTCCCTCCCTGTCTCCCTTCATCTTTCCAAATTGGGCCGCTGTTCCAAGTCAGTTTCCCTAGAGGGAAGCAAGTCTGCCACCAGCATACCCCTCTGAGGTATCCAGGATGTGTCGGGACGTGAGCCATTCCTGGGAAAGCCGATGGGGGTGGTGGGAAACAGGCAGGCACTAGGAAGGAAAGAAGCAGAGAGCAGCCCCAGCTTCCTACTTTCCCTGGTTAAAGCTGGGCTGGTTCCTGCCGCTGCTGTGCGCTTCGGGCCCCTAGGGGGCTTCTGGTGGCTTGCATGAATCGACAATATCGGAGTATTGTGGACACTTTTTAATAGGGCCAAGGAGGGGCCACCGCTAACGGGAACAGAGGGAGACAGAACAATCCCGCCTCTTGTGAGGCGCAGGTCTGCCATTCTGCTTGTCAGCTCTCACCTTCCCCTCCTCCACCTCGAGGAGCCCCTTTCACATCCTCCTAAAATTGCGGCACATCCAGTTTTACAAGTCCCCGTCCGACAAGGGCAGTGGGAACAGCACGCAACAGGGCAGGCACCTAGTCCTTCAGGGTCCTCCACTTGCTGCCCGCATCGACAGGTTTCAAGGGGGACCCTGGGATCCCCAGCAGATTACCTGCAAACCTGAATTGGGTAAGAGAACACCTCACCCCACATCATGGTTCAGTTGAGTACTCCCCACTACAAGTCCATGCCTCGTCCTCTACATTCATTTTTCAAAGAAAAGCTTTTTTGCCACCAATAGCAAGAATCTTAGGTTCTCCTAGCCTGTTTTTCACTTGGGGGGGGGGGTGGTGCTCCAGGCTCTGGTAGGGTGGAGGGCCTCTAGGAGAGGTGAGGAGACCTGCTTTTAAAAAGTGAGTTGAAGAAGACGGGAAGAGAGGAATCTCTGTTTAACATTTACTTATTTGGGAGCCCCTGCAACCTAGAGACCGTGAAAGTCCACAAAGAGGAAACCCAAAGTTTGGAGCTGACATTCTGTGTGCCTTGAGCTGGGGTCTGATCTTGAACTTGGACCAAATAGATGGGCTTTCTGCCTCCTGCACAAGGGCGGGGACAATATGGGCTCCTTTTCCCCTTTAAAACATGATTACTGGGAACTCTTGGAAGGATGTGTGTGTGTGTGTGTGTGTGTGTGTGTGTGTGTGTGTGTGTGTTGGGGGGGAAGTAAATGCCCCCTCCTACTCCCCCCCTCCAGCCCCCTCCCCTTTGTAATGTTTGTCCCTGCTTGCCCATCACCAGGGGGTTGAGAGGAGTGTGACAGGTCTTTGTTGTCTGAATAAAAATCCGTGGCAGCTCCAGGGAGAGAACTCCTCCTACTAAATTATCAAAAATGGGCTGGCTTTAGTCTCTTAACAAATTGGACACAGCTACGGCAGGAGCAGTCCCCAACCCAACCTACAGGCACTGGGAACTTGCAAGCAGCCAGGGACCGCTGAAAATAGCACTTCTTTTTCTTTCTTTGTGTTCGAAACTATTTTCTTTCTTCGCCAGATTTTGTTTTCCTCCCCCCGCTGCAGTGTTGTTTCCCATTAGTAATTCGATCTCTCAGAGCAGTAAGATTCGCCTTCTTCGTCTCCTTTCCCCTCCGCCCCTGTTTGTTTGTTTTCTGCACATCTCCTTCAGGGAGACGCTGGGGTTCCCCCCCCCCCTTCTTTTTTTCTTTTCCGAGCAGACCAATTTCCACTCCGTCTGCCTCTTTCTTCTTCCCTCTCTCCCTCTTGCCCTCTGTCCCGGAGCGCCTCTGCGCTCCTCCAACACGCAGCTCTCTGCGGTCCCTTCTGCTCCTTCACTCGGATGAGCTGAGAGCCGCGGGCGTGTGTATATGGAAATAGTGGGGTGCCGAGCAGAAGACAACTCGTGTCCTTTCCGTCCCCCAGCCATGCTCTTCCACGGGATCTCCGGAGGCCACATCCAAGGTATCATGGAGGAGATGGAGCGCAGATCTAAGACCGAGGCCCGCCTGGCCAAAGGCGCTCAGCTCAACGGCCGCGACGCGGTAAGAAAGGGCCCCCTCGGCGGCGGGAGGCAGGCGCCCCTGCGCGCTCGGCGAAGCCGGGTCTCCATCGCTGGCCGGCCGAGTTGAGGATGGAGGGTCCCAGGGAACGTCCGTTCCCGGCTGTCGGGTGGGTTCTCTCCGCGCCCACTGCCTGCCGGGCTAAGAAACGGCCGCCTTTCTGGCTTGAAATGTCTCCGCGACCGAGACCGTGAGCTCGCAACTCTCTGCCGCAGCTGTTCCCGGCAGAGCAGGGAGGGCCGGGAGTGAGAGGATGGGGATGTCCTCTTCTGCAGCCCCCAACCTCTGGTCTCCGCTCCCCCCAGACTGCGGGAGCCTCCCCGGCGAGGGTGGCGGCCGGGAGGGCGAGCTGGGCGCGGGCAACGCGCGGACGGCGCGCGCAGCCGGGGCGTCCGGGCCAAGCAGGAGCCCAGGTGGCTCTAGTCTCTGGGTGTGGTGACCGGACCTTTGGAGAGGACTCGGACTCAACTGGGCCACCTTCAGTTCTCGGGACACTCGGAGCTCCGCACTGCCTAAGCCGGCGATTTTCGGGGTCTCGGGCAGCCCGGCTCGGCCCCTCTAGCGAAGCGGGACGGCGTTCAACTTCCGGGCCGGGCGGGTGGAACGTGCAGGGGGAAACCTAATAAAAATCCGGAGGAGCCGGGCACCTAGCCCCAGCGCGAGAGCTTCGGAGCCCTTGAGCGGTGTAATCAACGACCACTGTTACCGCTATTCATATTAATGAAAGTCATGTCCGATTAATAAAGAAAACCAATTAATAGTCTATGTGCTTCCCTTTCCCACTTACGAGCCGGGAGGGGAAAACTGCAGAAGTCTCCGGAAATGATTTCAGCCAAACAGAGCTGTGCACATCCTTTGGCAACACACCGGGGATTGTAGCGCAAACTAACCCGGTACTCTGCCCCGAGCGGGTCAGTGGTGTTTGGGGTTCCACCAAGTAGCCGAGCTCGTGGGTGTTTCCACATTTGCAACATGAATTCTGTACCGGGGAGGAGGTGGGGGCTGGTCTGAGTAAAGGACGGGACTTTACTTTTCCAGGCCCGCCAAAGTTTTGTGGGGAAGTCCAACCCATTCCTGCTAGTCTTGAGGGAGATGTCCAGCGGTTACCTCCTTCTTTTTCTTTTTCCTTGCTGTGACTATCTTGTCTAAAAACAAAAAGCAGCAACCCAAACTCTAATTGCGTGGCGGGGCTGGGCTGGTCAAGGTGAGGTTTCCTCATCCTCGGCCCTGTCGGTGGGTCAGCGGGCGGGAAGCTTAACCTGGCCACTAAACAGATTTTCAGGACACAGATCTCCTGGGTATGTTAATGCCGGGGAAAGAGGGACTGTGCAGAGGGGACCAGACAATAGACTCTTCCTGGGAACAGGCACTTTATACCCTTACTGGGGAGGGGACCCATATCCCTGAAAAACAGAGAACAGCCAAATCTATCCAGATCAAAACAATGTAGACCAAATTGTGAGCACGGGTATAATAATCGCTTCCTTCCTTTTAACTTAACTCTGCCCATAGGAATTTAGAGAAATACAATGTCTTAAAAAAGTCTGTGTTCTTCCAAATCTCCTCTCCACTCCCCAGTAAAAATTTCCGTTGTTTAGTTTTGTGTGCGTTGAAAGCCACAATTTTTAGCTTGTACATGCGAATTGGGGAGCACCCGCCCAACCTCTGCTCAGTGCGGTCCTAGCATTTTAAAGAGGCTCGAGGTGGCCGACGCGTCTTTAGGTTAATAGTCCCAGGAGGATGCGCACGCCGGGTCCAGGCAGACACTACAGAAATGGAGTGAGTCGCGGCGGGGAACTTTTCCCCGACGTTTGCCTTTGCACTGTGGCCCCTGCCCCTGGAGGTGCTCCCCAAACGACTTGAGCTTCGGAGAGGGGTCTCGAAGCTGTGCGTCCCCACCGCACGTCCTCCTCAGCGGTGCGTTGTGCTTGCCTTGCAGGGCATGCCCCCGCTGAGCCCCGAGAAGCCCGCTCTCTGCGCCGGCTGCGGGGGCAAGATCTCGGACAGGTACTACCTGCTGGCTGTGGACAAACAGTGGCACCTGAGGTGCCTGAAGTGCTGTGAATGTAAGCTGGCCCTCGAGTCGGAGCTCACCTGCTTCGCCAAGGACGGTAGCATTTACTGCAAGGAGGATTACTACAGGTATTCCCGCCCCTATCGATCTCTTACGCCCTGGTACACCTGGCGCGGCCACCTGCCCGAGCCGGGGAGCCTCCCCTCGGTTCGCCCCCTTTCGCCCCTTCGGGGTACTGTTACCAATCCCGAGACCAGGGAAGTCCACTGCAGACGGGTTCGAGCTGAGCCACCCCTACCAAGGGCAGTGAGGATGGGTGGGAGGAACCCCCAAGGTCTGGAGCTGCCAGTGAATAGCACCCATTCCCGACACCGCACAGCTCGGTAGAGGGGATCTGGGGAAAGCTCCGAATCTTGAATGCACGCGTGTCTGTCGACCAACACCGAAGCGGGGTGTTCTCTCTCTCTCTCTCTCTCTTTCCGTTTACTACGAACGGGGCGAGATCCGCACCTTGGAAATGAACTGGTGGCCCAGGCGGCCGTATCCGGGTGTTATGTTTTCACAAGGGTGGCGGGAAACCGCGTAGATGACCATGAAAAGGAATAATCGCCGTTGGTGAAACAAACCTAAGCCACTCAGTTCTGAGTTCCATTCACGGCGAGTTAGAGCCGTGCTGGTCAGCCTGGAGAGTAAACTCGGGGGATGTTTTTTTGTGATGCGTCCCAGTTATTTTTCTGGGGTGGGAAAGAGAACAGTTATGTGCAAGTGACCTCGCTCTGCTCTCAGAGGAGAGAGGTGATTAAAAAAGAATAAGCTTTCCTCTGCGAACGCGTCTGTCTGAATGCTTTCACGTACACTCACACATCCATAAATAACAATAATAATAATAACAATACCACCCTTCATAGGATATTTTGTAACGGATGAAACGCTTTCCCTCGGCGTTGAAATTTAAGATTCTTTCCGTAGCGTTCGAGTTAGCTAAGTGCAGGTTTTTGGTTCTGTTTTGTTTTGTTTGGCTTTTTGTTTGTTGTGTTTTTTTTTCCTTTTAATCTTTACAGAAAAGGAAACTGAGGATGTTACCCAATTCTTCTTATTTTAATGTAAGGTTTTTTTTTTTTTTTTTTTTTTTTTTTTTTGTTTTTTTTTTTTTTTTTGTCCTGGTTCACCAGAACCGGTCAAAAAGTAAACAAAATTAATGACCAAACGCAAACGGACCCGTGTCCTCTTCTCCCGGAACCCTCCTACGTGCCCGTCTTGGGCCACCGCTGACCAAACCCCAGGTGTCACGGGTGGGAGATGGCCCCGTCTTTGCCTCAACCAGCGCCCTGACTTGACGGGTTTGTTTTTCCAGAAGGTTCTCTGTGCAGAGATGTGCCCGCTGCCACCTTGGCATCTCCGCCTCCGAGATGGTCATGCGCGCCCGAGACTCAGTCTACCACCTGAGCTGTTTCACCTGCTCCGCTTGCAACAAGACCCTGACCACGGGCGACCATTTTGGCATGAAGGACAGCCTGGTGTACTGCCGCGCCCACTTCGAGACCCTCTTGCAAGGGGAGTACACACCGCAGCTGAGCTACACCGAGCTGGCGGCCAAGAGCGGCGGCTTGGCCCTGCCTTACTTCAACGGCACTGGCACCGTGCAGAAAGGGCGGCCCCGGAAGCGGAAGAGCCCAGCGCTGGGAGTGGACATCGTCAATTACAACTCAGGTGAGCCCTGCTACTTTCCCCTCACTCCTCCAGCAGCCCTGGCCTCTGGCTGCCCAGCGGAGGATTCCGCAGAACTCGGAGATCGGGTGGCGAGAGTGTTTTGCTTAACACTCCCCTTTCGTCAGCACACCTCCCTTTCGCTCAGAAGGAGGAGAAAGAAGGAGAGAAACAGAGGAGAGACAGAAGGAGAGGGGGAGAGGGAAGAGAGAGAGAGAGAGGGACCTTTATTTAGGTTGTGGCAAAAAACACATTCATAACCATGAGGCTGCAATGACTTCCCCCAAACAGGCAGAGCCAAATCCTTGTTGCCCATTAGTTAATGAGCCCATTAGTTTCTGGCTCCCAGTTGGAGCAAAACAGCCCCGGGGCAATTCCTGTGTGGAAGCCAAATTATAGATCCTGGAGGAGGTTTTCCTATATACTGGAAAAAAAAAAAAAATCTTCAGAGCCCAACTCCAGTCTGTCTAGAGGGAGCAGAGGCTGTGGTCACCAGCCCAGAGTTAATCAGGAACACAGTTGGCAAGAGTGTCGAAAACCAAATCCCTGGTCTTGGTGAAAAAGCAGCTGTAAGGGTAGGAATCACCCTCCACAGCTGAGCTGGCCTGCCCCTTGCATAGGTCAGGGCAGTCGTTCAGCCAGCTCATTCCCTGTATGATAAGCCACCAGGACCTCCAGAGCCCCTGGAAAACTGAAAGACACTCCAGGTCAGGACCACTGAGGCAGCGCGGTGGTGTGACAGGCCACCCTTTTATCCTCCACCAGCCTTCTGTCTTAATTAAAAACGAAATGCAGGCAACAGGCCTGAGAGCACACTTTCTCCCTTGCTTTGGGAAGACATGTATCACTTATCAATATCTCTCAATCATCCGTTTCCCATGGTTGGTAGCTTGCCCCTGCTCTGCATCCCCCAGGTGAGGATAGGGATGGACCTTGTCGAGCACGTCGAACTCCAAGCAGGAAGGAAGCTCTTCGTAGGAGTTCCAGACACTGGGGAAAAAAGGGGGGTCTGGAAAGCCCCCAGGCTAATGCTTGGGAAACCTGGGAATCTCAGCCGACAGTAGACTCAGGCTAGGGAGTCCATTCTACCGGAAGGGACCCGAGGGACCCTCATTGTGGCAACCCTACTCTGTTACCATGAGCACCCAGGTACCAGCCAAAGCATGGACGTCCCAGAGCACAGATCTTGCTGGTTTTTGCCTTCCGGTCCCCAGTGCCTGGTATGGTGTCTGAGCCATTGTGGCTCAAAGTTATCCAGTAGGATAAGTGATTTACCCACGGTCACACAGCCAGCGTGAACCATTTGGAACTAATAGGCCTGCTCGGAGCCCAGAGTTTCCTGGGGAAGCCTCTCAGGAAGGGCGGCTCCCCCCAGCCTTCTGCTGGGCTGCCTCCTGGGGTCCTCGGCTGATGTAACTGAGGAGAAGGAATCCCGACCCGGCCAGCGCGGCGCGCGGCGTCCCAGGGAGATTAGCGACCAGGGAGCTCAGCGCAGCGACGTTTGTCCCTAGGGGGTTCAGGCCAGGGTCGCTAGAGCAAGGGAAAAGGCCAGCCGGCTCGCTCCAGACCCCACCAGGATCGGTTTGTGGCGGGGCAGCGGGCGCAGCCCCGGGTTTTGCCAACCCCCGGCTGCGGGTCGCGGCCTGGCGCTCGTCCCTGCTGCACTTCCGCGGGGGTTTGGTTCGGGGCCACTTTGCCCAGCGCGCTCATTTCATCTCCTTTGATGCGAGGTCCCCGGAGCAGGACAGGCAGGGCACTAATTGTTCTTTATTAATAGAAGATGACATCGGAATCTCGAGCCACTCACCAAGGCCCTAATGCCCTAATTAGAGAGACACAGAGACAGAGACCGAGAGGCCGGGACCCACATAACCGGAGAGTCCTTGGGAGAGAGGGAATCCCTCCGCCCGAGAAAGTGTGCAAAAAGGTGGACATTTCTAGCCACAGGGAAGCAATCCTATTTTTTCCGCTTGTTTATTTAATCTAACTAGCTCAATTTGATTTCGCCTTGGATCTTCCTTTAGTGGGAAGAGCTGGGAGCTTTAAAGACAATAGACTTTAGTGGTAGCTAGAGAATACAAATTTATATCTTCAAAAAAAAAAAAAGAATGAAAATCTCCTTCCACTTAGGCCTTTAGTTTGTATATTAATGCCGCAAGATTTCTCGAGAAAGGTGATGCTGTTTAGCTCCTGCAGGAGGAGACGGTTGCTGAGGCCTCACTATCCGGAATTTGAACATCATAGGACCTCAGACTGGATGTCTTTTAATTAGTATCCACCCCATCCTTTCTGGACTTTTCCTAGAGATACAAACGAATAGTACATACTTCTTTAAAATCAGATGGAAATAAATAATCTAGAGAAACTGGATCAAAGATACATGACCAGAAATCAATCCCACTGTTAAAAAAAAAAAAAAAAGGTTATGCATCTAACCATCTATGCCAGTTTGTTACAAAACTAGCAAAAGAAAAGCTTCAGCAAATTGAAAACATGTTAAAAGGTAGAAAATGAGATGGACCCACAGTTTTAACTCATTATTTTTGCTTTCTTTGGGTCTTATATTGCCATCTCTGCTTAATTGTAAACTAGTTTCAGAAACAGTAGCATTGACACTAAAATGCAATCTATGAATTGATATATTTAAAAAAATCATATACATAAAATATGTTTATGATTCAAAGACGTCCAGAGAAGATGTGAAAGGTGGCAAAGATCAGTTAGTGTTTGACATCTGGCAAATGCCTTTTAGTGAGAATATTACCAATTTAGTTAATCCTCCCGGTGCAGATCCCAGGCAGATATTTTAGAAAGAGACATAGTTTATTTGGAATCCTAGATTGAAAGGCAGCCCTCCAGGAGTGAAGATTTAGTGTAGGATAGGCAGCTCCTATTTGGGTAACTTAGAGATAGTGGCGAGACTAAATTTTTGCCAGTTTTTAAAATCTGCTTTCCTTGGGTTTTCTTGGAGTCGAAAGCGCCTGATAGTTGTGAAATTAGCCTGGCACTGACCCCTAGTGGTCTCCCAGGGATCAGTTAGTTCTCAGAAGGTTACATACCTTCGGAACAGAAACTGGCTTTAGTACAGGTGACCATTATTTCATCAGTGACCGGAAAAGAAAATATTTAGATCTTCTCACTGACTTTATAGTGTGTCAGATGTGTACTTATAGGTGGACATTTAAAGTAGTTTTAAGAGAGTTGTCATTCCATCTCATAATTCAGAGGGTGGGGGGAAACAAGTATACTTCTGAAGTAGACCCTGGGGAAACACAATCACTTGCAAGTTTATACAATGCATCTGTAGTTAAACACAAACAATTTAGGATAATGCACTGAGTTACCGTGTGGAAGAAGTAGATTGCTCTTTTAAGTTGAGTAATATGATAACACCGTCACAGGAAAAGCATACAGTAATATCTGTTTAATAAAGAGCTAACAATCTTCTTACACACTGAACCATATACTGTGTGGAAACAAGTCCCATAATTGTGTTTAATGAACTAACGTTATCTGCTGAATTTTTAATCAGCAATAATGAATGTAGAATGCATATTTAGAAAAGCAGTTTAATCACACTGTTCTATGATTATTTTTCATAAACTTCATTTTAAAAACTAATGAGTACATAGTGAGGTTAGGAATCACATTCATCTCTAAGAAATAATACCTTGAGTTGGGGCAGTGGCTAAGGGCATTAGTTAAGCACTTAGTTAAGTCCTCTAAGTGTAATATTCAATCTGATGTGCTGTTCAGGAAAAGTTAAATGTTACTCACATGCGGTAAGAATGAAATCTTATTTGAAGAAGCCCCAAAGCCAGGTGTGCCTCTTTGACCATTTTGTGGTGGGTACATTTATAATCTGGTTGTGAAATATAGCTCAGTTTACTAGAGATAAATATAGTTTTATAGTAGGTCTTAAGAGGCTGTTTCATCCATTTGAGGATATGAAAGTGCAATTCTGTAGAATATTTGAACCCAACATATCCCCCACTGGGCTAAAATAGGATAAAATGTAGCGTATATTCTTTCTCTTATCTCTGAGGGTATGTTACTTTTCTGGGCAGTTTAAAAGAAGGATATGTTCAACATTTGTATGTATATGGCCAACTTGGATTCCATTCAAGTTGACATGGCTTTGCATTAATAGTCACTTGATTTTATTGATGAACAAAGATTCAAAATCTTGGTGGAATGCTTTTGAGTCCTGGCCCTGTGCTTGACGCAGGGGACCCAAAGGTGAATAGTATATAATCTTTCTCTCAATGAACTCATCTGCTCTTTTGCCAGATGTGCCCTCCTCCTTGTGTATCTTATGGAAATTTAAACAAAGGAAACATTAATTCATGCCTAATGTAATGTCTTCTTACAATAGAGCAAATTTCTTGTTAAATGGGTTTTGTGATGTGCCTGACCTCTTGGTTGATGGCCCAAACTACTGTTTCTGCTGATTATGCTGGTTTACCAGAAAGTTTCAGAACATAATTCTAACCAGAGCATAGCAGGCAAATAATATTTTACCAAGCAGAAGAGCTAATATTAAGAAATGTTTTACTTTCTTCAGTAAAGTAGTATGCCACCAAGTAACATGATCAGGTTAATTTTAGATATTCTAGTATAATGTGCTAAAATGTAGGATGATCAGATCTGAAAATACATTGTATAAATACCTGAAGTAAGGGTTTAAAGAAAAAAAATTGCCATGCCCTTTAAGTTGAGAAGTTGGTTGAATCAGTAAATATTTTAGATATTCTATTATAATGTGCTAAAATGTAGGATGATTAGATCTGAAAATACATGTATAAATACCTGAAGTAAGGGTTTAAAGAAAAAAAAAAATGCCATGCCCTTTGAGAAGTTGGTTGAATCAGTAAATATTTAGCAAAAAACATTTTTCATTTTGTGGTCATATTTCCTACACAGAGCCAGGAGGTTATTGGAAATGACCTTTTAAATGTGCAGCTTTACATCCTGGGGATAATGACTCTTAGGCTGGTTTCAAAGTCTGGGTCGTTTTACCCTCAATGCTGAGGAGAGCTCTGCAGGGAGAGAGATGTCACCCTCTTTCTGCCAGACCAGCCAGGGGCACAGCTCAAATCCCACTCACAAACATCCACAGCAAAGAGGGCCAAGATCTGAGCTGAGAAATAGGCACCAGCAGTGTCTCTGAACTGTGAGCTGTGGGGAGTGCTTCAGGCATGAACTGAGTGAAGAGAAGTCTGGGCTCATTCTCTTTCAGAAATATTTATTAAAATAACTCCAAGGGAAAACTGTTTTCTTCCTGGCATTGCCCTATATTAAGCAGCTATAGCTAAAAACACTCAAAAATAATATTCTTGGGATTACATAAGAAATCTACAAATTCTAATTTTGTAAAACTCTCCCCCTTCTCCAGCTACTTTCCACCTTTTTCCTGATTGAGAAGACTCAGAACAAGCTAAAAATTGGAACTGACTTAGAGTCTTCCTTAGTTGGTGGGTTCTCAGAAACTCTCAGATTGGAGAGAGATGAAATGGTTTGCATATCCCTCATGACAAAGAGCAGTGCCTTCAGGGAGTATGTCTCATTTCACAAACACAGACAAAGTGTGGAGTCTCTAAAAACTGTTGTGTGCGCTGTAGGGCAGGGTGCGGTTGTGCATAAACGTATTAGAGTCGATCCTTTTTACCCCTGGGATGTTTCTTTCACACTTGCGACTTCTTCATCTTCTCGAGCTTTCCAGCAACCATTATACAAAAGAGAGGATTTATCTAACATTTTTCCATTACAGAAACTTTGGTTGTGGCCACGTGAAGAGGCTGCTTTGGCTGACTTTGGTAATTAACCTCTGTCTTGTCTCGATACAGCTTATAATTGGGTCGACAGCCTTTCCCACCGTTGCTTTATTATCCTACCATCGCACAGCCCGCTACCGCTACCGTTGCAGCAAGTGCGGGACTTCCCACTGAGCAGTTGTTTGTTTGTTCACTGATCCCGCAACAGGTTGTAACGAGAACGAGGCAGACCACTTGGACCGGGATCAGCAGCCTTACCCACCCTCACAGAAGACCAAGCGCATGCGCACCTCCTTCAAGCACCACCAGCTCCGGACCATGAAATCCTACTTTGCCATCAACCACAACCCGGATGCCAAGGACCTCAAGCAGCTTGCTCAGAAAACAGGCCTCACCAAAAGAGTTTTGCAGGTAAGAAACCTCCATCATTGGCTGTGTATAAATCTCCCTTACCCTTGCCAGTAAAAACAGTTCTCTTCCCTGTTTAGAGCAATACAGATATTTCCTGTACTGCTTCTCATTAGTTTACCTTAGTTATCTCCCCAGAGGGTGTGCGGAAATTTTGCAGGGGCTTCCGGGAGGGTGCCCAAAGAGAGACCCAGGATCTTCTGAAATGCAGCCACATTCTTCCTTCCTATCGATGGAGAGATGGGGCCACCCAAGCCAGCACAGCTCACCTCACTGCTCTGCTAATGTGGGTGATGTTATTTGTACAAGTTGTGGCTTTAGAGATTTCCATTCACGTTAGGCTCAGTGCACAGACTTGAGGGGGACCCGCTGGTGCTGTTTTACTTCAGCAAACTCTTGGCAGCCTCACTCACATGCCATGACCTTCCAAATTCAGATCGACCCTTTTCTTTTTTTTTTTCATTTTTTCAACTCCGGAAAAGCCACAGCCATGGTTAATGTGTCTCAGCAACCAAGTGTAGCAAGAATTTTCCCATTTTAACAAACTGTAGAGCAAAACTAAATACTGAGAGTTAGACCTGCTGTCCAACTGTTTTTCTAGACTTGTAAGGGTAAGAGTATACAACTCATGAAATTATAGTGGGTTGCTGTGGGTCACCTGTGATCTTCTTCTACTTCTCAGTGACAAAGAGCAGGCATTTAAAATTCCACCGACCAGTTTCTGGCTGCTTGGGGTCTGTGGCCCTGGGTTTTTCCTATGTGGAGAATAGTTATCACGTGTCAGACTCAAGAACAGCCTGAAATCTGTTTCAGTGATGTTCATTTCATAGGAGTCCTTCTTACTTTGTGAAACTTTCAATGACCCTGCCTTTCCTCATTCTCAAAAGATAACAATCGCTTAAGGAATCAGGATATAGTTTCCCCCTTGTATCTCTGTGCTTTCATGTCTATGGTATCTCCATTTAAGCATCAGTTGTCCCAAGTGGCACTTGTTAGTGCTGGGGGGATATATGCAGTTGAGAGGGAGTACCCATAGTATTACTTGAAATACTCTGTTTAAAAAAAAAAAAAAAAAGCCAAAAACCAAAAACAACAAAAACAAAAACAAAACAAACCCCAGCCCTTCTCTCCCAAGAAAAATAAAAACAATTATATTTAAAAAGAAAACATACTCTCAAAAAAAGAAAAAGAAAAAAGAAAAAAGGAAGCAAGGAAAAAAAAAAAAAGAAAAAAAAGGAAAGAAAAAGAGAGAGAGAAACAAAAGAAGTCTAAAATAAACATCGGTAAAGAAATCAATTGGGATTGGTTTGCAGGTTTGGTTCCAAAACGCACGAGCCAAATTCAGAAGGAACCTTTTGCGGCAGGAGAATGGGGGTGTTGATAAAGCTGATGGCACGTCGCTTCCGGCCCCGCCCTCAGCAGACAGCGGCGCTCTCACTCCACCCGGCACAGCGACCACTTTAACAGACCTGACCAATCCCACTATCACTGTAGTGACATCCGTGACCTCTAACATGGACAGCCACGAATCCGGAAGCCCCTCACAAACTACCTTAACGAACCTTTTCTAACATTGGTTTTTGTTTTTGTTTTTGTTTTTTCATTCTTCCTCTTCTTTTTATTATTATTCTAATTATTATTATTTTATTATTTACAAGATTTTTTTTTTCTAACCCACAAGATATTTGGGAAATAAAAGCAACAGCTTGGTGTGTAGCATCTGCAGCCACTTGGCAAATGAGTTTACAGAATTGTCTCCTTTACAAAGTGTTTTTTTTTGTTGTTGTTTTTGTTTTGTTTTGTTTTGTTTTTTTTGTTTTTGTCTACAATGTGTATTTGGATTTTTTTAAAAAAAATAATTAGAGCTTTCAGTTGGTAAGGAGAGTTTTTGAATTATTCTAATAAGTGCCTCTTAAAATTGTATGTTACTTATTTCCAGAATCTCGAAGAAAAAAAAAAGTGGTATGATAATGGGCAAATAATCATATTCCCAATTAAATGATTAGGTTAATAAAGAATCAGATAATTAAAGTTATTTTTTAAATCTTGCGATTGTATGTATACTTATGGAATTTTGAAAACTTCACATTGTTTTTTTTTTTAATTTTAAAAGTGAAAAAATGTTTTGATTATTCTTTCATCTTACAAATGAGGAATATGATTAAACAAAAAGCATTAACTATAGCAGCTCTAAATATTAAAGATTAATTAGGTGAGAAATCTGTTCTAGCAATGTGACTTTTCCTTCTCTTTAGGGGTGTACATCCCAGGAACACTTGTTAGTTATTTACTTTTCAACATTTGAAAAATATTTAAACTCCCTGTGTATCTATGAAAATTCCATATAGAGCTTGAAATTCTATACTGTTAACCTAAAGCTAAAAATGATAGTTCTAAAACCATTCTTTCTAAATTAATTTTTTTTCCTAGGGAAAATGGAAATAAGCAAAATATAATTTTTTAAGAAGTTAAAAAAATCAGTATAATTTAATTAATAGCTCTATTAATTGGCTTCAGCTGTACCATGATATTGTATCTGGCATTCTATATGAATTATGTTAAAAAAGAAAACCTTAGTAGACTAATATCGACAATGAGAATTCTTTGGTTTGTTTTGCTTTATTTTACTTTGGCATAGGTTGATATATTTGTCAGAAAAAAAAAACTTTTCTGGCATTACAGATTTAAAGTTATTAGTCTTAAAGTAGATAAACTCAGAAGCCTCGTGGATGCTGATCTGAATATATTTCCTAGTTTACAGTAGCATTATTTTTCTTTTAATTTAAGCTAAAATCTTAATGGTCTGGGCAGTGGTGAATGTTCATCTATACGCTTCTGTTGTAGTTAAACACCAATTAGATTGTGGATTTCCTAAAAAAAATAAAAAAGAAGTCAAGATATATGTCTTGCTTTAGTGGATTGTTAAGAATAACTTTGCACATATTCTCCACTTTTTGGACCCCTTAAATCTCCTTTGGTGGTCGAAGTGGCTATTTAATAGATTTTAAAGGTGTCCTTCTGGCTGTATAAATGTGTGGTTACATATTGACAGTTCACTGCCCACATTAAAGTGCATTATTGTAACTTTTGCTCAGGGTCTTTAGAAAATTAGCACAGAAAGTAGCTTATTTTTTAAAAAAAAGATGATGGAAGATAAGTTAACACTGTAACAGAAGAAAGGTGTGATTGCCATTATATATTTAGCAAGTGTGGTTATCATCTTATATGGAGCTTAAATCTTGACTTTTCATATTTCTATTACATTTTGGGCATTTACCACTAACCAGACCAAACAACCTTGGTAAGGCTGAGATCTTATTAATACACTTTTACAGGTAAAATATTGATACTTATAAATTTTGTTCTTTGACAGAACAATGTATGGTACTATAGATCTACTTTATTAAGTAGACTAATTATAACTCAGTTCTCCTACGTGCCTTATGATATAACTTGGAAGTAAGTTTGTGAAAAATCAGGATATATGTGTTGTTTGTTAAATTAACTGTTTTAAGCCCTTTTGACACCTCACTAGTTTTGTACTGTTTTACCTCTTATTTCCGAAACTCTTTTTATGGTGTATCCTGTTAGAGGGGACAGACATGTCATAGAAAGCAGTTGTGCACTCTTTCAAATATAGTTGATAAATTCAATAATCTTATATATTGAGCTTCGTGTTTATAGTACAGTAAGTGGTCTAGCAAAATTGTCCATGTTTCTTTGTTTATTGATAAATGCATTGTATAGAAACTATTTCCCCTAAATATTTATGGACCAAACAATTGTGATATATCCTATTAAATTTGTGTGAATAAACCATTTTGAATCTAAGGAGTTTTATTTCCCATCAATTTAAGGTTTAACTGTACTAGTGTGTTTCCAATATCTATATGTAAAAGCTATTAAAGTGGGAATACAAACAATTTTTAAATATTCAAACATACAAATAGTTTTCAGATTTCCAAACTTCTGATTCATTTTAAATGTACACACCGTTGCATATGCAATGTAATTCAACCTCGAATTACCTTTAATATATTTTCTTATAATAAAAGTAATGCCCCACCGATTTGACTCTGCCCAATTTTTAGAATTAAAAAATAAAAGATAATTAGCAAAGTAATTGCATGAAAAGAAACTTAACTATGATTAAGATTTAATGTTAGGTCTATTGAGCACAAATGGATATTTGTAAATCAAAATAGAAATTGCAGACCCCTAAAAGCCAAGTTGCTCTGTAGTTAATAAATTGTCACTATGATTTTTTTCAGGGAGAACAAATCTTGGGGCATTACAGCCAAACATCCCGACGTTTGAAAATTCCCTAAAGTATTAAAAGAAGGGGAAAAGTTTGATCGGAAATCCACTGCAGTGAAGACAAAGACAATATTAGGTTATGATAATCATACATTTTAAAATCTATTGAGCCAAAAAAAAAAAAAAAGAGAGAGAGAGAGAGACAGAGAGAGACTTAAATGTCATTTACTGAATGTTAACAAAAATTCTGTTCTTTATGGTGTCTAACACAAATGGAGGCTTAAAGTTATGTGGTTTAAAACAAAATTAGTTAAGCCGTGTATAAACCAGAGCAACCTGGCAGTAATATGCCCACCCCATATTTGAAGAAAATTATTATTGCTAAAAAATCCCACACATTTGTCAAGCACAGTAGTTGTAAAATAAAGTCCAAAAACATTCATTTCACCTGCTTGCTAATGTGTATTAGTCCTATCTGTTGATGGCATTTTCCAATTGTAAATTCAAAGAAAAGCTATCACTCACTTGAGAGTATAGGAATCAAAACCCAGTAATTTTAGTATTATTGTTTATTACTTCCTTTTTAAACAGAAATCTCTGCATGCACTTTTACATCTGTCACTCCTAGTGTACATCTCTGTATGATGACTTATCTTTGCTGTTTCTTGTATGATAAATAGCTTTCATTAATAAACATTTTATTTGACGCGAACATAGTTAACTTTATGTTAAATACACACTGTTGAAATTACTTTTGAACACTGTCTTAAGAGGCAGCACAATACATTTCCAACTTGTTATACTTAGTAAAAAAAAAAAAAAATCCAAACAATATAATGAGGTTAAATTCTGGTAGTCTAGGATAAAATGACTTACTTGGTTTTTAACTTTTCATGACTTTTTATTTGTTGTATTCAATTGGCCCATGTATTAAAAATTACCAAAAAAAAAAAAAAAAACCCACAGAGAAAACACAAATTACAACAAAAAATAAACCTTAGACTAAACTATCATGTAAAATTTCAGCAACGTTTTTAGATTATTAGGGTAAAATTTATAGATACTGTGTAAGTTTACATGTTTGCTATGCAATGAGCAAATTTATTGAAGTATACAAATATATTCTGAACTATGGAAAGATCCAATCTTTGCATAGTTCAAATTACATATGATATTACAAACAAAGGAGCAAGTGGAAAGAAAAACAAATATTTAGGAATGAGGTTTTTTTAATTGTTAAAGGGAATATTTGAAGAAAGAATTTTTTAACGATTCCTATTTAGCTGTATATCCAAAGCATATGTTAAACAAATTAACATATAACTTTCCAGAAAAGTTTTCATTATGATGAAATTTTTATTATATACAAATGAACCCTATGTAAATGATGTAACTTTTATGAATGACAGACATTAAATATTTCACTTACATGTATTCTCAGAACTTTGAATGTTTTCTTAAATGCTTTCACTTCCTGAATACTAAAAAAGGAAAAAAAAAATTAAAAGAGAGAGCAACTTACTCTTTAAAAAAATAAAAAAAAATGCAATGCATCATGACAAGTAGACTATTTTGATCATGGAACATGTTGGTTTTGTCAGGAACTTGAATGTTTATGCCTCATTGAAACCTCATCCATGGCTATAGCAACTTAAATAGATTTTCCAATACGTTTGCACCCCGTTTATTCAAATCCTTGTCCTACAACTTTGCTTTCTTTCCCTGTGCTGTCACCTATGGCAGTTTCGGTTAGAAATATCTTGGAGCCTCGCCTGGTTTTACAGACCTTTAAATATTTGTCTGGTATGTGAAATGCGGGAGGAGACCAAAGAGGGAAAGAACGTAACTGCAATTAGACATCTGAAAAAAATAATACAAATTTGAAACAGGCACATTTTGAAAAAGTAAAAGAAAGGAGCACTAATTATGTGAGTGGGAAGAGGGAAAAAAAAAAAAAAAGCATGTGATGTAGAGTTGGAAGGTCTGCCATGCTTTCCCATGATGCATGGCAGTTTTTGAGTCTGGGCAAACCACACACTCATTCTTGGGCATGGAAGAGAGGGATGTAGACTTCTCAGAAGGGAGCAAGGTACTAAATTTTCATAGTTTCTACCTCCCGGATGCCTGGGTTAGTCTAACTTCTGGCAAATTGATCTCGGGCAAAAAAAGCTTTACAGAGAGCATCTGTCCCCTTGGGTGAGTAGCCATCTTAATGCTGACTTAGAGAGCGAGTAGGTTTTTCATACCTCAAATAAGGATAAAACTCCAAAATAAAGGACCCAAAGCAAACACTTTTAAGACTTTTAAGGTGATTTTTCATCACCTAAAAAACAGATCGCTTTATTTAACAAAACCCCTGTAGAACCCACAGCACACTCTTTTCCAGTAAGCTTTCTTTGAAGTCAAAGCATTTTATAAACCACATTTACATAGCATCTCATTTTGTGTTGCGCGAGCGCTTGCAAAGGGCATCATGGAGAAAAGCGTTGGAAGTGGGAAGTTCTGGAATGGAAATGTGGAGTCGTGTCATTCTAGGCTCTTCGGGAGAATACTAAAGATGATACCATTGTTGTCAAAGATAAATATAAACCCCTAACTTGGTTTGGAGTTTTAATTTTCAACTGTGTGTTAAACAAAGCTATCTTTACTTGTAGAGAGTTTGTGTACTCTCGAGGTGATTCAATACTTTTTATGTTTTATGGTCTCTAGACACAAGGATTAAATAAGGATACTATCACTCAGTCCAAATTAGTGAAATGACATTGTAGTTTCTTTGAAACCATACGTAGATAAACTCTGGATTGGCCTTTCAAATATTTCATACTCTTAGCAATTGAGAACCAACTCTGAATACTCAAATAAGTAAAAACCGTCTAATGTAAAGCCACAGTCCTTTGCTTTACAAATTACCATTTACCTTACTTGCAACATAGATTCTAAGTTAATGTCTTATTTTTAATGCCCTCTGGGAAGATTTTCATTTTATTTTACCTGTTTCCAAACCAAAAAAAAAAAAAAAAAAAAAAAAAAAAATCAGAACTGTGCATGGGATTCAAGGAAAAGTCTATGAATATGATGTGAGTAGCAATATAATCACCATAACAAAATTGTTTTTCATCTGTGCTGCAAAATAGATATTTTTTTAATCTAACATCACTTCCCACTTCCAACATTTCTTTGTGAATATTAATATCGTAAATGCTCCCTTATCATGCATCACATTAGCAAGTTTTTCTTTCCTTGGATTACTAATTTTTGCTTCTTTGCACTACATTTATCTTGTGCTGAAATGACAAAAAGCGGGCGAGAATAAAGATCCAGGTATTAGCCATATGTCAAAAGTTCCTGGTGTGCATTTCTGTGTACTTTTTCTTCACATATTAGAATTGTCAGGAACAATTTTTTCCTTTGGAACTTCTTGTTTACATCTTGCATGATCTTATAAATTAATCTGAAGAGTAACTGAATACCTTTTATGGTTATTTGAAAATAAAATTTGCTACAAATAAGACGCTTCAGTCTCTGTTGTCTCATATTATGCATGAATATATTTTTTCTGTACTTTCCCACTCAACCAGAAAATATTAACCTCAAAGGATATTTAAATTGTTATTTGTGACAAATATACAAAGATGAAGAAATTCAAAGGTGAAGTTGCCTTTACATATTCTGCTTCTTTTCCTTTTCCAAAGTAGCAAAACTCACGCAGGGCTATCGGCTTTAACTTTGACATTCAAGGGTTTTGACAGATTGCATCATTTAAAGTTATATTTATTATTCAGTAAACTTTAATTCTATAGAATAAATGCCCTTTATGAGATGTGATTTTTGAAAAGCACAAAGGTATTTCACCATTTCAAGCAGCTGGAGCTGTTTGAATTCAAGAGTGGTTTTTCAGAAGAAAAATAGAATGGAGAATTATTTTAAATATAATATTTGTAGCGTCCTACCAGATTGACCTAGATGCTCCACAGGAATTTTAAAGAGCTATAAAAACCTCCAAAATGTTATGATGTAAATAATTAAATGATGGTATTTTTCTATGATGTAAATTGAGACGGCTTATTTTATAAATACACTTACATAGTTACTTTATTATTTCAGCAGAGATATGCGGTCTCCTTCTGCCTTTTTAAATGACATCTTTATATTTCCAAGGGTTCTAATATAGTTCTTTATTCAGTTTCCTTCTGAAGCATCACCAGGCAGCATGTGTGTGTGTGTGTGTGTGTGTGTGTGTGTATCTGTGTGTGTGTTGTAGACTTTCTTTCTAACACTCATGAAAAGATATATATTTTTAAAGAAAGAAGGCTCATCTTTGTAAACCAATTTTTAACTAAAAGCAAAACAAAAAAGAAAAATAGTGGCAATTTTCCTTTAGTTGGAGATATTGTAATAGACCTACTCTTTGTTAACCTAACATGGAGCTACGTTTCCAGAAGTGTCCCTGCTAAATCAGGAATCTTTCTAGGTTCTATGTAGGTTACTGTCTTCAGAGAGCTTGGCCACAACTTTGTTTTTTACTACAATTATGTTGCTTTTTTGAACTTTCTGTTCAACAAAGTTTTGGTTAATGTTTATATATCAACATAAACAACCATAACAACAACAAAAAAAGGAGGACAAATTTCATTGGAATGAATAGTTTAATTTATTTCATCTATTAAAAGAGGCACACTAGGTTTCTTTCACAATTCAGAGAGGATATATTTTGGTTTAGATTGAGCATTATTAGTCTGTTAAGGTGGCCGGACCTCAATGAGTTCATTAATGAACAAGAAGTATAAATCAGTTCATCCACCCATATATATGTACACAAAAGCAAATATTATGGTATGCTAAATATGCATGTTATATAATAGACCAAGCTAGAATCTGAGGCTTCCCAAGAGACATTTCACCATATATGCACCTTTAATAGCCTGAACACCTAACTTTTAAGTGTTGGATTATGAAGCATATGGTATCAATTCTGGTATTCTATTTTTCTAGAGTACCTTGTACTGGAATGTATTACCAATATAAATGACCACTATGGGTTTTGTTTTTGTTTGAATTTTGACTCAGATATAGATAAACCCATGGAATCACTCTTGGTGCTAGAAAGAGCCTTATTAGGATGTCTGGTTCAAATTCTTATTTATTATTATTATTTTCAGTTGAAACAAAGCACTCAGACAGACATGTATTGTTCTTAGTTCAGACATTTGTGAACTTCACAAAAATATGGATATCAATAGTTTCAGTTTAAATCTCTGAGGATCTATTTTTTGAAAAAAGCAAACCATTGCTGAAGCAGTGTCATTGTAGCAATATACTGATACCTCCTATCTATAGCTCCTGAATTGTTAGTGCAATTTATATTTCATTTAGAAACATCACAACTGGGGCATCTGGGTGGCTCAGTCAGCTGAGCATCCAACTCTTTAAAAAAAATTTTTTTTAATGTTTATTTTTGAGAGAGAGAAAGAGAGAGAGAGAGACAGAGACAGAGTATGAGTGGGGGAGGGGCAGAGAGAGGGGGACACAGAATCCCAAGGAGGCTCTAGGTTCTGAGCTGTCAGCACAGAGCCCGATGCAAGGCATGAACCCATGAACTGCAAGATCATTACCTGAGCTAAGTTGGACACTTAACCGACTGAGCCACCCAGGCGCCCCAAGCATCCAACTTTTGATTTCGGCTCACGTCGTGATCTCAGGGTTTGTGGGATTGAGCCCTGCCTTGGGCTCTACGCTGACAGCATGGAGCCTGCTTGGGAATCTCTCTCTCTTTCTCTCTTAACATAAGTAAAATAAACTTAAAAAAAAAAGAAATCTTACAATTATTACAAAATGTTGATGACTTTTACTTCATGGAATTTTCTATAAATGTTCACAGTTTCTATTTAGCTCATCAGCTGCTCTCCCCCATTCCTCTAAAATTCTCTTTCATCTCAGTTCTATTCCCATTGCACTATTGAAACATTTTCCCTTAAGTTAGCAATGATCTTTTTCTTACCAAAATCATGGCGTTTTCCCTGTCTTTATTCACATTTGCTTTCCTGCCAGATTTTACACCCCTTATTACTTGCCTGTCTTTAAAACGATCTCCCTGACTGGCATTTGCCACGGGCAGTGCACCTGCTGCTTCTCCTCCCCGGCTCTGCTGACTCAGAGCGAGCACATCACAGTCCAGCACCACGTCTCCTCTCCCCTCTGCTCGCTTCTCTCCAAACTGCATTCTTTCTTAAAGGCTCAACTTTTTAGTGATGACCCCAGATATATTTCTTGGGATATTCCCACCTACCTGTTCTGTTAGTTGAAGGGCAGCATAAATGAAATTGAACACTTTTTTTTTTTTTCTCTTCAGCCAACTGTCCTTCCGGACTTTTCCATTTCTGCTAATGAGATTACTCTTCTCCTGGTCACGCAGGCTGGGAGTCATCGAGTTACCAATTTTCCCATTGCCTTTTCTTTTAAAAATTATTTTATACCATTTTGCTACCAAATCCTACTTATCCTTTTTTTTTTTTTAAGTTTATTGATTTATTTTTGGAGAGAGAGAGTGCTGAAGGGCAGAAAGAGACAGGAAGAAAGAGAGAGAATGACAAGCAGGCTCTGCACCACCACCACGGAGCCTGATGCGGGGATCCAACTGTGAGATCATGACCTGTGCCAAAATCGGGGACTGGAAGCTTAACTGACTGAGCCACTCAGGGGCCATCATCTTTTTTTTTTTTTTTTTTTTTTTTGTATATCTTCGGTCAATCCTCTTGATCTCTTTTTGCCATACCCGCTACCACTATACTAACTGGAACTAGGTTTTCCTAGCTTGTGGGAAGATATTCTGTGTAGGAGGTCATAAGGTATTTCAGATGTATTTTGGATTATATTTAAACGAATTATATGACATAGCTTTCTTACTAATGTAGAATCATGTGACCTAAAAGATGGTGGAGATTTAAAAAGAGCCTTGTTACCTTTTATTTGGAGGAGGTGGAGGAGAGCTTTCACCGTCCGTGTATAACTGGAATAGAATATACTTATCATTAATCTTACTTGATAAAATTTTAAAATAATTGATTGTGTATTGAAACAAATGGGACACACAATCGGAGAAAGTAAGTGTTGCTCAAACTGGGAACATACAATCTTCTAGTTCAAAGAACAATTTGGTATGTAGGTGGACCCCAGTTCCTTAGGAATACCCAGGTGGAGGAGTTTGAGAAGTATTGGAGTATAGGAAGTCTCCAAGACTCTTCCTGGCTCCAGCCATGTGACAGGTGTCCGAAGAAGAAGAATCATAGGCTCTGGACAGACAGACCTGAGTTCATAGTCTACCTCTTCCCCTGAGATTCTAGTCGAAGCCCCGATTTGCCCGCATTCCTTATACTGCAACTACAACTTTGTGGGTCCCTTTATGTCTCATTTCTCTCCACTCAGAAGCCTTCCTGTATGCAGCAAGGGTAATCTTTCAAAATACTGACTTTCAGCTACACTTTCTTCTTCAGGAATTGTAATGGATTCCCACTGTATGTATGATTAAATACAAACTATCCGAGAAAGCTAAGGTTCTTCATAGTATGACTGTTTTACCTTTTCAGTTTATTTTTCACTCCTTCCCGGCACTAATCCTTCCTTGTCAGTATCACAGGCTATTTTCACTGTCACCATTTTGCACACCACATCTTCTCTATTCATAACATTTTTTTCATTGCTTCTTATCTGCCTAAATCGTAGATTTTTTTTCTTTATTACTTATTTCTTGCATAATACTAATATATCAACATTTCAGAAGAAATAAAATCACCTAATATCTTCGACCTGTCATATAGCCTCTATGTAGTTTTTTTCCATGCTCTTTTCCAGTTCTGGTATTTTTTTAAGAAATTACAATAATTTTGATAAAGCTCATAGAGTGGTACCTGGGACACGAGAAATAATAAATGGTAGTTGATTTGAATCTCAAAACTATCATTTCTTAAAATTATTCTGATTGTATCTTTATGAAAATTGTCTTCACTAGCACTTGTTTTTTTAATTTATTAAAAAAAATTTAATTCCAGTATAGTTAACATACAGTGTTATATTAGTTTTAGATGTGCAATATAGTGATTCAACAATTATATCCAGCACCCAGTGTTCATCACAAGTGTCTTCCTTAATCCCCATCACCTACTTAACCTGTGCCCTGCCCACCTCCCCTCTGGTAACCATCCATTCATTCTCTATAGTTAAGAGTCTGTTTCTTGGTTTGTCTCTTTCTTTTTTTCCTTTGCTCAGTTGTTTTGTTTCTTAAATTCCACAAACGAGTGAAGTTATACAGTATTTGTCTTTCTCTCTGATTGACTTACTTCACTTGTTGTTAGCTCCATCCATGACATTGCAAATGACAAGATTTCATTAGTTTTTATGGTTGAATAATATTCCATTGTGTGCATATATCTCATATATATGTGTGTGTGTGTGTGTGTGTGTGTGTGTATTTGTGTGTGTGTGTATCACATCTTTATCCATTCATCTTTATCACATCTTTATCCATTCATCTCTCAGTGGATACTTGGGCTGCTCCCATAATTTGGTTATTGTAAATAATGTTGTCATAAACATAGGGGTGCATATATCCCTTCAAATTAGTGTTTTTGTATTTTGGGGGTAAATACCCAGTAGTGTGGCTTTACTGGATTGTAGGGTAATTCTATTTTTAACTTGTTGAGGAAGTTCTATACTGGTTTTCACAGTGACTGTACCAGTCTGCATTCCCACCAACATTTGTGATGATCAATGTCGTCCTTCCTGACCCCGGCATAACTCACTGTATGTCCCATACACTTGATGTGAGTAATGTTAGGTCTTTATTATATATACATTTCAAGTCTAATTATTTCTTATGTCTCCCTCAAATATTATACCTGTTTTGAGAAAAGTGATGATATCTTATACTTCTAATGTCTCTCTAAAAGTGCTAGGAAAACAACAATTGCTTGGTAAGCATTTTTAAAAATTGAATTGTGAAGCAGTAACTTTTTCATAGATTAGTGGATAGGATAGACTGAAGAAGACAGTTTGACTTGAACTCAAGAGCAGCTTTCATTATGAATTTCTACTGGCCCGTATAATTCTTCATGATGTAAGTCAGGGGAAAGTTTACAGATATGGGTCCAGCGGGACTTGTTCAAGTCTTACTTTCCATCTTTAAGACCAACAAATGTTTCCTGGGGTTAATCTCTCCAGAATGATAAGCATATAACATGGCATATAATGTAGCATATAACACCCATCACCATTATCCATTTCTGATATGGAGAGCATTCCAGGGACTAGTCCTGGTGCCTCGACGGGGAAGCACAGGATCTCCTTGCCCTAAGCCTTTTGGTTATGTTACTATTTTGTTTCCAAAATAGTAAGAGATCCATTTTGTTAAGAGAACTTACCACTCTTAGTTTTTGAAGGTGCACTTGAAAAGAATTTAAAAACTCAAAGAGCAGCATCACTAATGATAAAAACACAATCATACTACTGAATCATAACGTCTTACAGGAAGACAAAGGCATTTATTTCTTGCCCCCATCACTTGTCTGTCTTTCTGTTCTGAGTCTTGGTTTGCGTGAGATTGTGTATTGCCCTGACCAGACTTTCTTGTATATTCACCAAGCAGACTTCGCATTTCGATAAGCATAAATATTTTTTTTTGGTGCCAGATTAGTGTTAAGCTCCATTTTCTCCTCTTGCTGGCACCAAGTACGTCTAACACCTAACCAACAACATTATCGTATCAGGGTATAAATGCAGAGCGAAAGCAAATTTTACACATAGATCAAAGTTTGGTATGAAACCTTTGCGGTATTCACAGCCTCGCTTCCACAGGCTGCCTCATTCAGTCGAGAATGCCCATGTTAAGAGAAGGCAGCATGCTGTTTTCTTCCCAAGAGGCCACAGCTCATTGGTGTTTATAGATCCTATTATTTTCCGAGGATGGTTGTTGGTTTTGGTATTCTTCACAATAGAAAACATATTAATTTCCTCCACCAAATCTATGTTAATAGTCCCTATTAAGCATGAACTTTTTGAGATAAATGGTAATCAGTATACTATGGCCATCTTTCCATTAATAAAGTAAGTATGACCTTTAGATAGATATATGTAGGTGTTATTAGCAACAAGGATTAATGAACATTGAAATAAGAGGCTCTTTTTTTTTCGAGATAGGTGAACTTTAAGCATGATCAAGTTTGCAGACGGGAATATTTTAGATCAGCTTCTCTCAAATTCTTTTCAGCAACAAAAGCTCGCTTGCCCAACTGTTTTCACAAAAGCGAATATAAAAAACAGGTAAGAATCAGGCTTGTTCTGCTGGAGAGAAAAAGGCGTGTGGAAAATTGTGGCTCCACCTTTCTGTCTCCAACCTCTTCGAACACAGCAACCCCGGGCCTCATCTTGGGGCCCGGGGGAATTTTAGGTGTTCGCTTTGAAAACCACAATTTTGCATCTAGTCCTGAGACCTGTTACAGATTTTGACAAAAGTGCAGAGAGGAACAAAAGTGATTGTCTGTGGCAGCCAGAGGGAGGGAGATGGAAAGTGAAGGTATGACCTTGAATGAATCACTTGAACAGAGCTGGTGTGAGTTTCAACATCTGTAAAAAAGAGAGGTTACCCTCTTTCTAACATTTACCTGACCCTAAGGTTTACCTGGACCTTAGGTGTTAAAAAAAGCTGGGGCGGGGGGTCTTGCCTTACCCTTACTCCATGCAAGAGGACTAAACTCTGTTATATCACAATTATTCTCAAGCGATCAGGTAAGTTTGGGAAGAAAACACAAGTTTAGATATTTTCTTCAATAACATTCATCACCAACCGTTGTTGGGATTCCACTCAGTTCCTCTATTTCCTCCATAACTTCTGTGATGGGGACATTTCTTCAGATTGGGAAGGGTATAGAAAGTCTGAAAGGCAGGAACTTCAACATGAGGAAGGAATGGCAATTATATAAAAGGTGTTTTCCTCTTAGAAAACTCACCCAAACAGCTGTCAGGCATCTTTTAGAAAGTAGCAAAAACTAGGGTATACATTGGAAGACTGCATTTGGGGTTCAATAAGCTACAAATGTCCTTTGGGGTGAAATGTGTACTGAGTAATAAAATGCCTAGTTTAGCATCTCTCCAGACCTCATCAAGCTGGACTATGGAGGTATCACATTAACCTCAAACATCCAAATCTCAATTTTTACCCACCTTCTGCTTCTAAAGGACTTACACATCCCTACTATTCTTTTTTTTTTTAATGTTTTATTTATTTTTGAGAGGGGAGGAGGGGCAGAGAGAGAGGGAGACACAGAATCCGAAGCAGGCTCCAGGTTCTGAACTGTCAGCACAGAGCCTGATGCGGGGCTTGAACCCACGAACTGCGAGATCACGACTTGAGCTGAAGTCGGATGCTTAAAACTGACTGAGTCACCCAGGGACCCCTCCACCATTCTCTTAACACCCCCTTCTGGAAACGTCTGCAAATCCCCGTGGGGTGTTTTAGAGTTACCAATGTATCCGTCCGTTGGGTACATAATAGGAGCCCTCATGCCCCCCCTTCTGTTCTGGTTTCCCTGGGTGTCGTCTGCTTGTAAAGCCATGTGACCATGCCAACCGTGAGAATGCAACATTTGTGCCGAAGGTGCTATTTCCTCAATGTTCCCAAAGAAGAAACATGCCTTCTCCCCCACTCACTGGTGCACTTCACCACTTGGGACCTGAGTAGTGCTGCGGGAACCCTCTTATCACACTCCTTCCCTCCGTTTCTGCCTATGGCCTCTTTTATCCCCAGACCTTGATACCAGTCCACAGGACTATGTGTGGGAGAAACACCATTTTATCTTATTATTTTTTTAATGTTTATTCATTTTGAGAGACAGGGAGAGCATGGGGGAGAGGGGCAGAGAGAGAGAGGGAGAGAGGAAACTCCAAGCAGACCCTGCACTGTCAGTGCAGAGCCTGACGCAGAGCTCGAACTCACAAACCATGAGATCACTATCTGAGCCAAAATCAAGAGTCAGACGCTTGACCCACTGAGCCGGCCAGAGAGCCCAGAGAAATACCATCTTAAAATCACCCCCACTTCACTCCCAGGCATCTGTACACAACCCTCCTTCCTTCTTCAGCCCCAGACAAAAGTCCTCAGCCAACTACCTCCTTCAAATCTATTCTTAGGCCTGCCCCTTTTGCCAGACGCGATTCAACAGGTTTCAGTCTCAATTTGGGCCCAAGGCAGGAGAGCTGCTACGTCTAGCTGCATAGATTGATAACTGATTTCACAAATCCAGTCCCAGAGAGTGCCAATTAATGAATTAATATACCCTGAGGGGGGCATCTAGGGGCTTTTTCAAGGGCTCTGTACTTTTCAACACTTATATTAACTGGATTAGTGTGAGGACAGAGCTGTGAAGCTGATCACACTTGCATATGGCACAAAGCTGGGAGGGACAGAAAATACGGCGGATGGAAAAATCAGAATTGAAAAGATACCAAGAAGTTGGAACGCTGGTTTGAACCCAAGAGATAGTTTAGTAGAAAGAGAATGTAAAGCTACATGGAGGCCCTAAAATCAACCTGCCGTTTTAAGCTATGGTGATGAGGTTTAGATTTATTTTACCATATAATACTTCCATCAGATAAAGCCTTACCCGAATTCTCATATGTAAGATAAAACCTGTTCCGGTTGAGATGGGAGTGGAAGACTTGGGGACCCCCTTCCAATTCCTCCCCACCTTTCTTTAAAGCCTCTGTGTTTTGGCAAGACATAGCTTGAAAACTCTTGGACTCTGGGGTGGTGGGGAAAGCGTGGGGAGAAAGGGATAGGAGGACTGAACATGGAATGTGAAAGAAACTTAATCAGTTTTAGTTCGAGGTGAACTCACTATGAGCCAGTGGTGTGAGGTTGTTGATCCCTCGAGCATGGTGCGTGAACAGACTCAAAGTGGTAAGACTGGGAATGAATCTCTACTGGACAAACCATACAGGAGCATTATGTTTTTCACACCATTGGGATCATCTGTAAGGTTTGATTTTGCGTCTTGCTTTTTCATAAACATTTTAACATTGTTGGAAGTTTGCAGAGGGATGCCACATATGGCTGCGCAGGCTGTGGACTGTGCAAGTTCAAGGATGGTATTTTCACAGACTATATAACAAAAAGGTGTTCGGCTTAACTTTTTCTCAGTTTTCCTTTAGATTAACTGCCATTCAGAACTCTAAGATGGCTTCTTTTAAGATCAGATGTACATCAATGGGTATGGCTGGAAAATGAAACAAATTTTTTTTAAACAAAGGGATTTTTGCTCCTCTAGGATTTAAAGAATTATAGTAACACCAGGGTGTGTTGTTTTCCTCATCGGGGTGTGTGGGAAGAGTGAGGCAGTAAAAATACTCTACACAGTTAAGGTTCCCAGTATTCTTTCCACAATCCACAAAGGGGATAGATTATGTGTCTGTGTCTCCCAAATTAGCAGAGTGGCTCCAGTTTTACCACGTAACTTAGCCCTGGCCTTCTTTAACAGTTTCCTCACCTTAAAAACAAGTGAACCGAATGGGATGATCTCTCAACGTTTCTTTCAACTTTAATGCTTCACAATCCTATCATAGTTTCTAGTTAGTGAAAAACATGTCTTTTAGAGACAGAGGTGATAATACACAGTATTTTACACTACAGTTGAATCTATCCACTCCGTGTCAGAGTCATGTAGTCTCCTTGTGGGGATTCTAAAACAACTTGTCTCAAAAGTATGGTACCAGGGCCACTGGGAGTCCCAAGGTGGGGGGGGGGTCTCAGGGCTTCCACAGGGTCAACATTATTTGCCTAATAACACGAAGATGTTATTTGCCATTTTCACTCTTATTCTCTCATGAGTGCAGAGAGTATGAGAAGTTCATGGTCATATTTCCAGATCCCATATTGCTGCTAACCTTTAAGAAACTACCATTGCCAAGGTTGGGTGCCATCAGACTATTCACAATTATCTGAAAGGCAATTAAAATAGTCCTCTCTTTTCCAATTACCTATTCTAATGAGGCCAAATTTTCTTTATACACTGTAACCAAAACAACACATTGTAACAGATTGAAAGCAGAAGCAGCTCTGAGAATCTGTTTTAATTTCTAATACAGCAAATATTGATATAAATAACCTGCAAGAGATGTTTGGGGTCCTCCACGAATATCAAGAGTCTAAGAGTGAGGCCAAAAGTTTGAGAACAGATGTTCTAAAAGGTTATCAAAATAGCAAAATTTCATTCTCAAGTCGGTCGCGTGCTGCTGTTTCTCTCTTGAACTTCCTGCTCTTCTGTCCTTATTTGGTTTCATTAGGGTCCACCAGGAATTTGAAAAGTAATCATCCTGTAATACCTCTAGTTCTCTTTCAGTTCTTTTGTGTTGATTGTTGAAGCTCTGGCACGATTCTTTCTCATGGAAATTTTTGCCTGGATTTTGTTTCAATTACGGGCATTCTTTGGGAAATCTGCCTGACAACAAAGTATTAGGATCGTTACTAGATCTCCAGGGAATAAAACTGAAAAGTAGGGATGAAGAAGAATACTGGAGACTGATAAACAATACCAGAGATCCAAGACTGGAGAAGGGAATTAATACCCACCACCCTTTTGTATTCCGCAAATGAGGATGTAGGGAGAGCAGGTGTCATGGTCACTGTGGCAGAGATGTGCTCACAGAAAAGGAGAATGACACTTTTGTCTGGATAACCCTACTTTATGGTGTTTCTACTCCTGAGAAGGAGCCAAGATGTGCCCAGGTCATTGCATGATATGTATTAGCAGTGCCCGATGGTCGTGAAATCAGGGCCCAGTTTGTCATGACCGTTGCAGAGTCTGGAAGCCGTAAGGTAAGTGCTGGATGCTTCCAAATCTCTGCATGTACTTGGAAATGCCTCATTACTTGGGCTATTCTTCTCTCCCTCTCTCTTAAAAATAGTCCTCTGCTTGGATATTCACAATGCAGAAATCAAAAAAAAAAAAAAAAAAAAGGAAAAGCATAGAAGAACTGAGTATACAAAGAACTTGAGTTTTTGTATTTTCATGTAAATTCTTAATGAATTTTCATATGATTTCTGACCTGTTAAGTTCCTGATCTCTCCCCTTCCCACTTTCCTTCCTTCTTTCCTTCTTTCCTCCCTCCCTTCTTCCCTTTCCCCTCTCCCTCCCTCCCTCCCTTCTTTCCTTCCTTCCTTCCTTCCTTTTCCTTCCTTCCTTCCTTTTCCTTCCTTCCTTCCCCCCTCCCTTCCTTCCCCCCTCCCGTCCTTCCCCCCTCCCTTCCTTCCTTCCTTCCTTCCTTCCTTCCTTTTTCTTCCTTCCTTCCTTCCTTCCTTCCCGTTGTTCTTTTTTTCTTTCTAACTTTTCCAGGGCCATATTCTCATTTTGTCTCAGAGAAGATACATATCACATAGGCGAGGCAGATAGAGGCTGGTTTCAACCCCTGCTGGAATGCAGGCAGCATGAGAAGGGACATGGTGGCTTTTATCAATGCCACAGGCATAACTCCGGCCCTTTCATTCCCAATCAGGTCACCAGTAATGAGATCCTGGAACCGTTCCCCAGGGTCAGCCCCGGATGTTAAAGTCAAGCTCACTGCAATTTTGGCTCATCAGATGGAACATATGAAGAGGGGAGGTGACAGCCAAAATCCTAAGCAAATGTTGGAATAGTTAGATGTGGGCTGCCTTCAAGCAAGGTTAGAAGAAGTAGTGTAAGGTTATATGATAGACAATCACATGTACTATGGTCTGGCTGTGATTATTTTCATCATGTTCAAGGAACTAAATTTAAAATATTTATGGAATAGAGTTCTTTCATCACTCACTCATTCGTTCATTCATTCATTCACTCACCTGTACACTTTTGCTAATACTCTAGTCTCTCTCACTCCATCTTTCACCACATTTGACTGACAAACATCCAGATTTGGATGAGCCTGACCATTTTTTCCCATGACCGCAGTGAAACAGCTGAGCATGGCTGGAGAGATTTGCACAATAGGTCACAGGGATTTTGTGATAAATTCCCAATGTTTACCTCAAGATTTCCTGGTGGTCCAAGTATTCCTCTGATAAACGAATCTCTCACCCTCTGCAACAATTCAGATCTGCTCCACTCTTGTCAAGCCTCTGACATCATCCCTCCATGACACCACACCATCCCACTGTTCGTATGCAGATGACTTAGAAAATATCATCTATCAGACAGGACTGTATCAATGCTTGCTAACACATACCAACCTGGCCACATCAGGATGCCAGATCTCTTCTCCCTTGTCACAGTACAGGAGGTTTACATCTCCTATATACAGTTCTTCCCCCGTGTGGCCATATTCTCCAGTGTTTTCAGGAGCCATACACAGAAATTCATTCCACTCTGTCCTGTTTGTCAACCGATCTGATTGTTTTTTTTTATTTTATTTATTTTTTTATTTTAGGGAATGACACCATCATTTATCCATTATGTAAGCCAGAAACCCTGGACCGATCTGTGACACCTAACTTTCTTCATCTCTAATATCCAACCCATCATCAATTTCTGTCAATTTTTACTCCAAAATGTTTTTGAAATCTGCCTCCACCTTTGCCACCTCTGTGGTCGAACCTTGTGCCTTTCCTTTTTTGGATGAAAATAAAAGCTTTTAACTGGTTCCTCCTGCTGCCTTTAATCCCTGCTGCCTTTAATCCCTGCTGCCACAGCCACTCCTGCTGCCCTTAATCCCTGTCCCGTACTATGCGATCTGTTCGAGACACGTCTAATCACCACACTAATCCCACCCATCTTCCTGCTTTTATACTTTCTTAAATTGCATCCCATCATTTAAAAAAAAAAAAAGACCAGTTTTTAACTTGGGATGGAAGGCCCATCTTTCATCATGGTCCTCCTGACTTTCTATGCTCCAGCCACACGGGCCACATTCCCCCTCCACCCAGGCCTTTGCACATGCTGTTCCCTCAGTCTGGAATGTGCATTAGTCCCTCTGCACCTGTTAGACACATATTCATCCTTCATTTCTAGCTTGAGTGACACTTTTTCAGAAGCACAGCTTAGACAAGATCAGTTCTCCACTATAAGGTTTCATAGCCTCATGTGCCTTTCCTTTATACAACTTATGACAGCTGCCATTTTATATTTATTTGTGAGATTACTTAATTATGTCTGCCTTCCTAAGTAGCCTATAAACTCATGAGGGCAGGGACATTTCGGCTTTTCCACTATATCCCTAGCAAAATGCCTGGCATGTAGTAGGCACTCCATAAATATTTATCGAGTGAATGTGGATTGAATATATAATAGTATGTTCAGGGCACTGTTTTAGATGCTCTAGGGCACCTGTTCTTAAACTTTAGCATCAGAATAACCTGAAGGCTTGTTAAAGCACAGATGGCTGGGCCTCAACTCCAGAATTTCTGATTCAGTAGGTCTTGGGTGTCATATAAGAATTTACATTTCTAACAAGTTCCAAGGTAATGCTCATGTTGCCGGCCCAGGGACCACAATTTGAGGACCATTGCTTTAGGGAATTAAATACATGATGGTGACACGGTTACTGCCTTCAAGAGATTTACAATTCTGCCCAGGTGCAAAGAGTAGATAAGAGAAATTTGAGTCAAAAACGACAACATTTAAAAATTGGTGGGAGCCAGAGTTATTGTGGCCAATAATTGCTATGGGTGTTTATGAAAAAGAAAAATCAGTTCAGACTGAAATGATTATAGAAATAGTTCTTGGGATTTACAATCAGCTTTACAGGAATTTAAGAAGGGTTGAGGAGGTGAATTCTCAGGGTGGAATAGGATGAAAAAATATATGAACGAAGAGTGGTTACAACAATAGTACCAAGAAAAGGAGGCAAATACTGCATGTGGAGGTGTAGAGAAGCAGCTAATTTACCTGGGCCCTAGGATCCCCGTAAAGGAAGACTGTAAAATTAGGCAGGAAGTGGAAAGAAGGGAAGAAGACTTATGAGCAGTGAGAACAGCCTAATAGAAGAAAAGGGAGACTATAACATTTGTGTGTGGGGGGCCAAATCGTATCTATATTGATTTCTCATTCTCCATTCACTACCTGCCTCATTGATAAGGGAACAATGGTCCCGGGGAAAACCAAAGGCTTCTTCTATAAGCTGGGGGGTGGGGAGACCGTGAACTACTATGTGCTCCATTCTATCACTACAATCTCTAGTATGATGTTGATAGAGACACATTGTAGGAACCAAAGCGTCCAAATTTTTGCAACGCTTGGTTTTTAGGTGATAAAAGCACATCCTAGAAGTTATCATAACCCATTAAGATTCTACTTTTTTATGAAGGGTACTAAAAACATCAGTATGGTCTGAGTAGATTTTACAGCTATTGTTGTATCCAACCATTTTCAGAGATAAATTGCAAAACACCCAGGGCTACTGTAGAATGTGCCCTGCTCAGGACACAAGGACTTAAGTCATAAGGAAGTCATGTGCCTTGAAAAGTGGCAGCCTTCCACTCATAATCACAATTAGGTGACAGTGTGTCAAACTTGACACAGGCTAGTTGTCATTAATATCTTTAGAAACGCAGCTGTTGGATTTATATGCAGGGGAAGCTCTTGGCTTTAGAATACAGAATACATCACTTTATACACATGGTATTTTTTCAGGATAATGAAGTATCAGAAATTTTGGATTCTTTCCTTTATGCAATGAACACTCCATAGATAAGGAATCGAGTTAAGTAAGACTCGGGTTCTTTTTACATGGTCAGAAAATTTCAGCATTTCATTTCATATATTCACACAGGTTACACAGTAAACATTATGTTACGAAATTTGCCAAATGTTTTATATTCATATCCATTCTAAGAAATTAGGGAGGAAAAAAATTTTTTCCCCGAAAGAACTCAAAAATTCTACTACCCGTTTCACAAGTGTGAAAGCAATATTTAAGAAACATTCTGCCCTCTCACACATTTACTTTACAAGGTAACAGTTTGCCGCATGTGTCAATTGCCTCTGGTGACTGACAATTTTGTCCTGATGTAGAAAACAGTGAGTATACAACCAAAGGGAATCATTCTGACCAGTACCCAGCTATCTTCCCTTCCTTAAAGACTTACGGTGTCCAAAGAGGAGTTACCTGTTCCTACTGGTGAACAGGAAGTCGTGTTGTGGCATGTTTCCGCTCTCCTGATCAAGATCGTTTTCTACTGGTGTGTTTTTGAAATTCATGTGGCATATTATTTTTGTTTTGTTTTGTTTTGTTTTGAAGTTTTTATTTAAATTCTAGTTAGTCAACAAGTCGTGTAGTATTAGTTTCAAGAGTAGAATTGAGTGATTCATCAGTTACATATAATACCCAGTGCTCATCACAACAAGTGCCCTCCTTAATGTCTATCACCTATTTAGCACATCTGTCTGCCCACCTCCTTCCCAGCAACCCTCGGTTTGTTCTCTATAGTTAAGAGTCTGTTTTATGGTTTGCCTTTCTTTCTTTTTTTTTTTTCTTTCCCCTGTGTTCATCTGTTTTGTTTCTTAAATTCCACATATAAGTGAAATCATACGATATTTGTCTTTCTCTGACTTATTTCGCCTAGCATAATCCACTCTGGCTCTATCCATGTTGTTGCAAATGGCGAGATTTTATTCTTTTTGATGGCTGAGTAATGTTCCATCGTACATGCATACCACATCTTTTTTTATCAACCCGTCAGTTGTTGGACATCTGGGCTCTTTCCATTACGTGGCCATTGTTGATAATGCTGCTGTAAATATCGGGGTGCATGTGTGGCTTCAAATCAATATTTCTGTATCCTTTGGGTAAATACCTAATAGTGCAATTGCTGGATCATAGGGTAATTCTATTTTTAACTTTCTGAGGAGCCTCCAAAGTGGCTGCTCCAGTCACATTCTCACCAAGAGTGTAAGAGGGTTCCCCTTTCTCTGCATCCTCACATAGCATATTAGATCAAAGTTGACTGAGATTAAAAAAACCAACCCTAGTGGCTCAGCTGGTTGAGCATCCAACTTCGGCTCGGGCCGAGATCTCATGGTTCCTGAGTTTGAGCCCCGCGTGGGCTCACTATTAGAACAGAGCCCCCTTGGGATCCTCTGTCCCTGTCCCACTGCCCCTTCCCAACTCATGCATGTGCACGCTCTTTCTGTCTCTCTCTCTCTCTCAAAAATAAATAAACGTTAAGAAATACCACAATAGGGGCACCTGGGTGGCTCAGTTGGTTAGGCGACCGACTTTGGCTCAGGTCATGATCTCGCAGTTTGTGAGTTCGAGCCCTGCGTCGGGCTCTGTGCTGACAGCTCGGAGCCTGGAGCCTGTTTGAGATTCTGTGTCTCCCCCTCTCTCTGCCCCCTCCCCTGCTCATACTCTGTGTCTCTCTGCCTCTCAATAATAAACTTGAAAAAAATTTTATATAAAAAAATACCACAACAGTACTTTCATACATAGAAATGCCATCAAGAGGCTTCATTGGGTTCAAATTGCACAGAAAGCGTCTGTCATTCTACAGCACATACTGTCTGTGACACGTTATTTGCCGCTTCACTCTATCATGTCTTGTATTAATTGTACTGCTGTGCTCTGCGTAAATCTTTTCTCCTCTCTAAGAGCACAAGCTTCTTAAACCCAGGGACAGTGTTACATGTTTCTTCTGTGGTCTTTGTGGCCTGTATCTTTGTGCCTGAGCATAGCAAATGTTAGTAGCTGTATGACTGGAGTAAGAAAAACCACTTGCAAATCTTGGACCGTTTGTGTACTACTAAGGAATCAGATCATGAGTAGAACCTTGAAATTCCAATACTAGGTAGTGTTTTTATTTTGTGTTTGTGAATGTGACGTAATACATTTGAGCAGTGAGTAGAGCCATAATAATCATATCAGGAAGGAAAAGCATAGTTATCGCCATCAAAAGGATATTGTGTGTGAGGACAAACAAAAAAATATCCTAAGAATTGAATTCCATATATGCCATCACTCATTAGGAAAAGCAAGGCGGGGGGGCACCTGGGTGGCTCAGAGGGTTAAGCCACCGCTCTTGATCTCAGCTCCAATCATGATCTCCTGGTTTGTGGGTTCGAGCCCACATCGGAGCCTGTCTGGGATTCTCTCTCTCTCTCTCCCTCTCTCTCTGCCCCTCTCCCACTCATGCTCGCTCACTCTCTCTCTCTCTCTCTCAAAAAATAAATTAACTTAAAAAAGAAAAATAGAAGATAGTTTACTCTGTGCTAGGCCTGAGGCAAGATGATTCAATGGGACCGGGTTATGGACTGAATATTTGTGTCCTCTCCAAAGTCATATGTTGAAACTGTAACCCCCAGAGTGGCAGTCATTGGAGATGGGGCTTCTAAGGAAGAAATTAAGGTTAAATGAGGTTGTAAGGGTTGGGCCCTGATGCCCTAAGTTTGGTGTCGTAAGAAGAGATACCAGAGAGCTCCCTGCATACCTACTGAGAAAAGGCCCTGTGAGGACCTAGAGAGAAGGCAGCCATCTGAAACGATGAAACAAAATCAGCCAGAACCCTGATTATGACCAGAACTGAGAAGATAAATTTTTGTTGGCTAAGCTACTCAGTGTATGGTATTTTGTTATGGCTGCCCAGTAGCTTTCCTCTCTTTGCTCCTAATTTGTATCAACAAACAGTCCCCCCCAACCCTCCCCCCCTTGCCAGCCCAGAGGTAAGACGGCAAGAGTGACTTTTCACCATTTTTGCTTTGCAGGTAATACAAGGGCACGACCTCAAACACTGGTGTACTATAAACTAGGGTCGTGTCACTACAAAATTCTTAATTCATGAAACAGTTTTTGAGGGCATACATGTGGCAGGCACTGCCCCAGGTGCTGGGAATAAAGCAGCAGGCAGACAAAACCCCTGCCTTCATGAAGGTTGCATTCTCAGTTCATTGTCCGTGGTGGTGAAAGAGAGCAGAACCACAAATGGTTCCCTATGGAAATGGTGTTGGATGCTGATGGATTGCTATGGAGAATAGAGCAAAGCAGGAGAGTAGGGGAGTGCTTGCTGGGGTCAGAATTTCAAATGAGGAGCCAGCTGAGGTTGAATAAAGACCAGGAAAAAGGAAGGAGGGAGCCATGCGGCTAACTGGGGAAAGGCAATTCCTGGCCCGAGTGGCCTGAATGTTCTGGAAGAACAGAAAGGAGGCCAGTGTGGCAGGAGTGGGAAAGCCAAAGGAGATAAGCTCAGAGCCTTACTGCGGGGGGACAATGTGGATCTTTAGAGTCTTGCCAGGTGTTCACTGGACTCTACTTTGAATTCTCTGTGAGGTGGGAAAAGCCACTGGAGGGTTAGCAGCTGAGGTGTGATGCACTATGTCTAAATGTCTAATGTTTAAAGAAGATCACTTGGGCTGTTATGTTGAAAAGAACCTGAAGGGAGCTAAGAGGCTTGTTAGGAGACCACTGTGATAGACCTTTTGAGAAACGGTGGGTTTAAGCAGGATACGGAAATGGGGGTGGCAAGAAACAATCAGATTTGGACTTTTTTTTTTTTTTAAATGTCTATTTGTTTTGAGAGAGAGAGAGAGAGAGAGAGAGAGAATGAGCAGGGGAGGGGCAGAGACAAAGGGAGGCACAGAATCTGAAGCAGGCTCCAGGCTCTGAGCTATCAGCACAGAACCCAACACGGGGCTCGAACTCACGAACTGTGAGACCGTGACCTGAGCTGAAGTCGGATGCTTAGCCGCTTAACCGACTGAGCCATCCAGATGACCCATTTTTTTTCTTTTTCTTTCTTTCTTTCTTTCTTTCTTTCTTTCTTTTTTTTTTTTTTTTAGAAACAAAGAGTGCACATGCACTCGGGAGCAGGGTAGAGGAGGGAGGGGGAGAGAGAGAATCTTAAGCAGGCTCCACACCCACGAGGAGCCCCAAGGGGGCGCTCTATCTCACGACCATGAGATGGTGACCTGAGCAGAAATCAAAAGTCTGTAGCTCAACCAACTGTGCCACCAGGCCTCCCAGATTTGGATATATTTTTAAGATTAAAATGACAGCTTGGATATGGGCCATGAAAAGAAGGAATTAAGAGCTACTCAAAAAACTTCCAACTCAACAACCAGAAGAATGGAGATGCCATTGGCTGTGGTGGGAAAGCTATAGGGGGAAAGGCCTGGGGTGGGGACATCAGGAGGTTGGATTTAGAAAAGTTAAGTTTGAGGTACTAATTAGATATTCAAGTGGAGATGCTCCGTAAGCAGTTACTGTGGAATTAACTGACATTATTTGGCTAAAACGGAATAAATGACGTGATGTGTGTTTGCTGGCGGGAAAGATGTGGCTGAGATAGGAAACTGATAGTGTCGATAGAGGCGGAGGTCTGCAGGGTGAATTTTCTGGAGGAGGTGAATGAGGGATTGAGTGCCCCCAAGGGGCAAGGCAGTTTATTTGAAATAAGGAGAAAAAAGAGTTCGTAGCACAGATACAAGGAGTGGGTAAATGTGATGGTGAAAACAGGGCGGGGGGGGGGGGGCGGTGGTTAGAGTTCCTTACTGATTACTTCCATTTTCTCAGTGGAAGAGGAAGCGAGGTGACCAGCTGAGCGAGAAAATAGGTGAGGAGGCGCTGGAGGTTTGCTGAAAAGTGGATGCGAAACAATGGACTGGGAACGGATGGCCGAGTGGCCTGCCAGCCGGAAGGGCCCCTTTAAGGTTCTGGTGGTGAATTTAAACAGAGCCCCAGCCTGTCTGCAGCCCCAATCGGCTGAGCAGGTGCAGGCGCGGATTAGGCAGGACCTGGAGCTTTGCCAAGGAAGGAAGACAAAGTGAGAGAGGGTCTTGGGAGTGAAGGCCTAACGGAGGGAGCAATTATCATGATGGACAAGGAAAGCGGAGCCGCTCCAGGAGACGAGCGATGACACGAGGGGGGCCGAGGACCTTGCAAAGGTGGCAGGAGCAACAGACTGAGGTTCCCTGGACCCGCCAAGCATTGTTGGAGTCACGGTACCGGAGGAAATGAGCGGGCCTGACAGGAGGAGGCGGCCAGACGTGGAGAGCCCGGAAATGGGGATTGCGTCTTAGAGCCCGAGTCCTCAAAATTCAATTTACAGAAAGGCCTTTGACTAACAGGTAAAATTCATTAATTAATGTGAGTGTTAAATAAAGGTGGCGCGTGCCCCGCGGCCGTGACTTCGATTCGTGACTATTTCCACAAACAGGGGGCAGGCAAATAAAAGCGTCAGTGTATTCCTGGGAGTTACGAAGAATAAAACCGTATGCCTGGGAGCAACTTCAAGAGGCCCTAGCTCAGATTACCTCACCTTCTCCCACCGGTTCGACGCACGTTGGAGAATGGCGACCGCTGACTGAATCAGTCAGTCATCTATCTGCCCTAGAACTCTTTGTCAGGGCACAGTTTTGTGACATGCTTGTCCTGAATTGAAAGCCCGTGGACTTCAACTTCTTTCCCCTTTAGCGCGGGGGGGGGGGGGGGGGGGAACAGGTGCAGATCATCTGCTTATTAACCCTTAAAACACAGGCAGGCAACTTCCACTTAGACTTTGGTGTTTACCCAGTGTCACCAGGCAGAAGGTTTTCACCCGGCAGGGAGACAGAGGTGGCGAAAGGCCCGTAAGCAAATTCATGACAGTGCCCTGACATGAAACTGTCCCACGCCCCCCCATGTTAAAACAAAACAAGACCTTCTCGGACCGGCATCTGTACTCTCAAGAATAGGATGACATCTCATCCAGAAAAACCGTGAGCCCCACAATTTTAAGACCAGAATCCACATCGTGTCAGAGGTTGGAGCCGTGTCTTCGCCGAGGCTTTGCATCGGCCAGAATCCGACTCCGAATCCCCCCGCTTGGCTGCCCGGGAACTCAGTCCTCCTATCTGGTTCTGCGGGGATCTGTAGACACACAGCTCGTTAGGGGACTTGTTACACAGTGAACCAGCTGACTCAGTTGCTCTTGAGAAGTTTGCTCTGAGGAGAAACTCTATTATTATAAGGCCTTATTAGGGTTTCTGAGCCTTGGGCTTTTTGGCAGGTCAGTGTGCTAAATCATTAAAAAATATGGAAAGCCAGATAGAAGGTCTTCTCTTCCTTTTTTTCTTTCTTTGTAAAGCCTGGAAACAAGCCCGGCAGACAGACTAACCGGAAATCAAAGTGAAGGCAAAACAGCTGCTTCTTAAAGGCATTGTTGCGGTGGCCGTTGCTTGTATGTTTCTGGTTCTGATTAAACGTAAGTAGCTTTTAAAAGGGAATACTCGTTAAGAAAAAGGGGCCTAAAAGTCCCAAATTCAAGAGAGACGTGAGAACAAGGATCGATTATTTCAAACTTGCCTCGTTGGCTGCAGCAATAGACGCCTAGAGAAATATTTTTCAGAGAATTCTGCCTGAAAATTACGAGAAGGAAGCAGTTGGGAAGAAGAAATATGCTGTTTCAAGGTGGGACATGATTCGACATCTCAAAGAGGAAGGTAAGAAGAGCCATAATAGACTAAGTTGCAGAACTCACTCCATCCAGCCTCCGGGAAAATTGAACTGGAGGAAATAAACGCAGCCAAATTTGAGGGACTGGAAATAGGAGGTGGAATGATACTGGGAATCAGGTCGTATCTCTTTTCCCTGCCCTCCCCTCTTCCGTCCCACATCTCCACATGGTTTTTTGTCTCTGCTTTCTCTACTGTTTTTGCTCCTCCTCCTCTATCACCTTCTCCTCTTTTTACAAAAAATTTTTTGATGTTTATTTATTTTTGAGAGAAAGGGAGACAGAACGTGAGTGGGGGAGGGGCAGAGAGAGAGGGAGACACAATCCAAAGCAGGCTCCAGGCTCTCAGCTGTCAGCACAGAGCCCGATGCGGGGCTCAAACCCACGAACCGTGAGATCATGACCTGAGCTGAAGTTGAACTTTTAACTGACTGAGCCACCCAGGCACCCATCCTCCTCCTTTTTTTAAGTTTATTGATTTTGAGGGAGAGAGAGAGAGAGAGAGAGAGAACGAACGTGAGCAGGGGAGGGGCATAGAGAGAGAGGAAGACAGAGAATCCCAAGTAGACTCCGAGCTGTTGGCACAGAGCCCCTCCCAGGGTGTGAACCCATGAACCGTCAGATCATGACCTGAGCTGAAATCAAGAGTCCACACTCAACTGACTGAGACACGCATCGGCCCCATCCTCCTCCTCCTCCTCCTCCTCCTCCTCCTCTTCCTCCTCCTCCTCCTCTTCTTCCTCCTCTGCCTTCTCTTTCTCCTCCTCCTCCCCTCTCTCTGGTTGGGCATTTGCCGCTCTGCTACTCAACATGGGATCAAACATGGCTGCACCACAGCTCCTGTGTGCACATGTTGAGATCAAAGATCAGAGTGGCTACCGATTTTCCCCTCTCATAATTCTAAACTCCTGGAGAGAGATTCTGATAGGTCCCATGTAGTCAGGGCCATGCCAGAGAGGTGGGGTCATATGGTACAAACCAGAAGGCCAAATTTTTCCCTGGACGTGGGTGGGCCATGGAAGTTCTCTGACAAGGCTGTGGGCTGGGGCAACACCTCAGGAGTGATGAATATAAAAGACTGTATATCACTAGGTTGATTTAAATGGGACTTTGCATAGGTACATAGTTTGCATAGTGGTTCGGGTTTTTGTACAACTGTGTTCCTGTTGACAGGTTGAGCAATTTCTCCCCTGAGACTGGAGTAGATTTGGGGAATATCATATATCATAGTTAATTGCTATGGCTCAGTCTGGCTCTCCTTTCCAGTGCATCACTGTTCTGCCATATTCACAAGCCTTTTAGGTGACATGGTATCAATGTGTAGAATTCACCACTAAATAAGGGTTTAGGTGCCTTTTGGATCCTTCTCTCTCTTTAGTGCAATGACTTGGAACCCATGGATGGCACTAAGGTGAAGCTCATTTTTTCTTTTATCTCTGAACACATTAACACCGATTTAGTAAATATTAAATATATCTATTTTGTTACATTTAAAAATATTTGATGAAAATGCAGCTCAAAGGATTTTCAATAAATTTGACCACAGGCCCATTTAGTAGCATATTCCCATGGTAGGAACATGATAAACAGAAGGAAAATTTGCATCTTTAAGGAAGATTTCTAAATTTTATAAGTAACCTAGAAACTCTTTATGGAATGAGTGGCTGTGTATTTCTACATCTGTTTGGATTAGTATAGTAACAAAGGTGTGAAACCACGTAGTCTGTTGTGAGTCAAATACTCCTCTCTGGGGGCTGTAATACTTCACACATCCTTCGTTTTAAGAGTAAAATGGGGAGGGGAGTGTCTCTCTCTTTTCTTAAGAGGATATATGTTTTCATGTAATAGATTTTGGAAATAAAAATCAGGGCTCATTTTTCTTTTCCCAGTTTTGCACGCCTTTTGATTCACATATATGTCTTGCTGAGCAGCTTTTAAAAACCAATGGTCCATATTTTGAGATGCCACCCTTAACCAAGAAGTAAACTGTGAAATGCTCTGTAATCCTTAGATTTAACATACTTGGAAAACATTTAGCTTGTATTTGGTGGTGTTGATATGACTATATTTTGAAAATAGAATGCTAGATTCCATTTTCATTTAAACCTTAAAACATCTTTTGTGGGTGAGTTGTTACAAACATCTTAGTGAGGACCAGACTGGAAACCAAGTTTGATGAGTATGTAAATTACCTTATGACGTATGAAGATTATTGTAGTATGCCAAGATTAATATACCTTTATAGGCATTATTAATATAATCTTTCCTACTCTTGGCCTGTTAGCAACAGTAAATAATATTTTGTAAGAGAAAATGACCATCAGTATGAAAGTAGGTTTGAGATAATATCAGAGTCTAGGATGGGACTAAGGATTTTTATCCCTGCTCTGTTAACACATGATGTATGGACTTTAGCAAGATACCTAATATAATTTCAAGATTCTTCTTGTTCTATGTGTGAGAAAGACAAGAGTATCTAATGGATGTTCTTTTTAGGGCTGAAAATCATCAAACTGAGTAATTCATACTACACATCAGTGGTTGGTGTTAAAGACATACTGTCAGAGTCGGGATGTCGTGGAGGTAAGTGAGCCGGCCAGCTAGACAGGTTTTCTCAGGGAAACAGTCATGTGGTGGTGTTTTCTGACCCAGGGAACTTTTCCTCTGGTTTGAAAGCAAAGCATCCTAAATTTTCCCCGTGTCTTCAGACTTCACCAGCCTCTTCCAGTCTGGCTCATGTTAACCGTCTGAACAAAAACAGCAATGAACATTTAATTTTATTAAAAGCAAAAATTTATTAACTTCCAGAAAATATATCCTTCTAATATCCAGGTGTTTGTTTCTGCCCCTCAGGAATGGCAGTTCCTAGAATTAAGTCACAAGGCAGGACATATAAATAGATGGAATATCACTTGGTATCTGTGGAATCAAAGCAAAAGGAGTTTGATAACTTTTTAAAATTTTAAGCTTATTAATTTATTTTAAGAGAGAAAGAGCGAGCATGGGAGGGGCAGAGCGGGGAGAGAGAGAGAGAGAGAGAAAATCCTAAGTAGGTTCTGGCACACTGTCAGCTCAGAGCCAGATGAGGGGCTTGATCCCATGAACCGTGAGATCATGACCTGAGCCAAAATTAAGAGCTGGTCCCCTGACCGAGCCACCCAGGCATCCCACGAGTTGAATTACTTTGAATGATATTTTAATGATGCCATGGTAAATTTTAGTGAATGTTCTCTGCTCCACAGCATATACTTCTGTTGTGACTCATCTTCTATGCTCAGTGTCTCTTTTTCTCTTTTCTGACTCAGAGTTGGATAAACACTGTCAAAATCTTGGCTCTTGTGTTTCCATGCATTTACATTCTATGCAGATTGCAGCCCTTCTGTTAACACATTCTTTTAATAAGTCATTCTGGTTTTTTTTTTTTTTTTCCCAGTTAATCATATTTTCCTGTAGCTAAGTGCCCAGTAAGGTTGACTGACCTGCGGGTTCTAAATGTTTCTCAACAGTCTAATTTTATTTGTTTATTTTTTTATGTCCTATGTTTTGAGAGAGAGCAAGTAAGCACGAGTGGGGGAGGGGCAGAGAGAATGGGGGACAGAGGATCTGAAGCGGGGTTTCTGCTGACAGCAGTGAGCCTGATGTGGGGCTCGGATCCATGAAATGTGAGATCGTGACCTAAGCTGAAGTTGGGCGCTCAGTGGACTGAGCCACTCAGATACTCCTTCAACAATCTAATTTTAGACCATATTTCAAGGTGGACTTCTTTCACAGATGGCTGATCTCATGGTAATAATCACTGTCTTTCTTATTTTATTATTTTTTTGAGCCTATTACATACCACCAGGCTCATGTTATCTCTTGTGGGTTACAGGCTATGTATTATAACATCCATTTTAGAGGTCAGGAGACTGAAGCCAGAACAGGTTAATTGACTTGCTGAGGGTTGCATAGCTTGACTTTGACTGAGTTGGGATGTGAAAGCAGTTCTGGCTGACTCAAAACTTATTCCCTCTAACATTGATTCTTCCTACTTTTACTATCAAGCGTTAACTAATATCTAAGTTTTGTAATAACCCTAATCTTAACTTTAAATGCCCTTAAGTCCTGATTATAGTAGAAGTTTTATATTTTGAAAATAAAATATATAATGCAGAGTCTTCTTGTCAATATGACAGAAGTTTTATATAGCTAACATTCATTTAGCAGTTAATATGTACTAGATATTATTGAACCTGCTTGACGTGGGTAATTTTATTTATTCCAAGGGACAGTTCTTTGAAGTTGATAGTACTATCATCAACAATGTGTAGTTGAGGAGACTGGGTCACAGAGAAGTTAATAAGTCCTCAGGGTGACCCAAGTCATGACTTGAATCTACGCTGTCTAAGCAGGTTTGACCTCTTACCTATTACTGCCCTGCCTCTTTGGTCAATAGAAATTTTAGAACTTCAGGTCCAAAGATCATAATGCCTGAATTGTTTTTACTGGAAGTTTCATTCAACAGACTCTGTATCTACTCTATACCAGGCCTGGTGCCAAAATATAACACTAAGTCCTTTCCTTTAAAAATTTTATTGACACGTAAGTGACATAACCATAATACAAGGTGATAAGTAAGGAAGTATATGAGGCCATGAGAATATAGATGAGGAGGAAATTAATTCAGCCTGAGGGAGGGGGATGAGAGGGCACTGTAGGTAGGAAATGAGAAGTGATGAGTCAGGTGAGTCCTAAAGTCGAAGTAGGACTCAGGCAGGGGAGAAGGACCGAGAAAGAGAAATACCATATTAGGCAGCGGAAGAGGCCTGGAGGCAGGAAAACACAGGGCTTGTTATAGAAGAGTAAATGGAGGTAAGCTGCTGGAGCAAGCCAGAAGAGGGTGCTTCTGGCGGGTGACAGGGAAACAAGACTGGAAGTCAGAATGGGACCGGATTTTGAAGAGCCTTTTATGCATGGAGTTGGGATATCATGGCGGGGGTTGGGGGTGGGGGTTAAGCATTGTGTGACATGATTAGATGTGTGTGGAAAATGGGAGGTGGAGTGGAAGAAATATTATGGTTTATAAGAGCAGCTTTACAATAATTTGGAAGAATAAAGGATGAGTGTCAAGCCTAGAAAAGCAATGATGGACATGGAGATCACTAAAGTAGAATCTACTGGAACAGGTGGTTGGTTAGATGGAGCCCTGGAGCCAAGGAGCTGAGGATAGCGTTGGGATTTCCAGCCTGGACAAGAAAATGAATGGTGATTTTCGTAACCAATATTGACCACTTAAGATGAGAAGCATTTTGGCAATGGTGTTTTTGTTGGTACTTTGTTTTTTGACATAATCATTTTCTTTTTAAAAAAAATTTTTTTCAACGTTTTTTATTTATTTTGGGACAGAGAGAGACAGAGCATGAACGGGGGAGGGGCAGAGAGAGAGGGAGACACAGAATCGGAAACAGGCTCCAGGCTCCGAGCCATCAGCCCAGAGCCTGACGCGGGGCTCGAACTCACGGACCGCGAGATCGTGACCTGGCTGAAGTCGGACGCTTAACCGACTGCGCCACCCAGGCGCCCCTGACATAATCATTTTCATCATCAATTGTCTCTTGAAAATTCCTAAGTTGTTAGCATAAATTTTAGTTTGTATGGACTTAGTTTTTGGGTATTTTTTTCCTCCAACATAATCTTTCAGTTTTGCTCATATTTCTAGAAGATGATAGGTAATTCATTAATCAGATTTTTATTGAGTATGTACTGTGTGCAAGATACATGGTGGATACTTGACCTACAACAGCTGTTGGATCTCAAGGTGATACAAAGGCAAGCTGTGTGGTTTGATGACTAGGTCATACAGCACAAGAGGGAGCTGTGGCCACCTGAGAAGGGGGACCAGCGCTGAGAGCTAGAAGAATTCAAAGAGAGAATAGGGAAGCAGAAGGAGGAGAAGCTCCTTCGTGCTGCCCAGTAGAGCTCCTGAGTTCACAGTTCAGGAGCCTCAGTGGTTCTCTGGTCAGCTTGTGTTCATGAAGGAATACTCCAGTACCTACTCAAATCCCACTCCCTGAAGTACAAAGTCCCTCCTATGTTCTTTGGACTACATGACTCTGACATCTATCATAACAACCTGCCAACTACTTGAAGATGACTAATTCCTCCTTTTTCAGACTAATCATTTTCTTATCCAGAGGGTTTTCTTTTCAATCTTACATAAGAATTTGCCTACAGAAATTTATTTTTCACATGGTCATTTGGTTAATCCTGGTTCTTCAAACTAGGATCAACCTATAGCAAAAGGTGGACTTTGGGAACCTAGAGGGAAAATTCTGTAGCAATGAGAAAAAGGCATTTCCTTTATTCTTCTCTTTTCTGACTTTTGAACTATTTCCAGATACACCGATCTAAGGTAATTTTTTTTTTCCCCAAAAGTTGTACCAGACTGTATTGATTCAGAAGTCAAACAAAGCAGCATTTAGTGAATAAAGACATCTTGTTGAAAAGATATCATAGTGCTTTCCTGTGATCCCAGGCACAGGATTTGAGGGTGGAAAGACTATATTTGGATGACTATTGCTTACATATTAGAAAGGGTCCTTTCATATTCCATGAATAGCAGAAAGCTAGAACAGAGGCTTTTGACTTGTGCTGGGTGGCTGCTAACATATGCCATAAATTCAGGTAGCCTGGGAAGATCAGAGACAGGCCAGGGGAAGGCTGTATGGCCAACCCACTTTCCTCTTCCCAGGAACTTGGGGATCCTTACTTTGATGAATCCTTATAAATAGGAGTATGCCCACATCATCACCAACACTTGTTTTTATCTGACTTTTTGAATATCTAGTGGGTTTGAAGTGCTATTTTATTGTGTTTTTGGTTTGCATTCTTCTGTTGACTAATGATATCAAGCATTGTTTCATGTACTTATTGGATATTGGTATATCCAATTTGATATATCCATTTGAAGAAATGTCCTTGCCTATTTTAATTTAAAAAAAAATTTTTTTTAATGTTTATTTATTTGTGAGAGAGAGAGTGAGACAGAGTGTGAGCGGGGGAAGGTCAGAGAGAGGGAGACACAGAATCGGAAACAGGTTCCAGGCTCTGAGCTGTCAGCACAGAGCCCGACGCGAGGCTCGAACTCATGGACCACGAGATCATGACCTGAGCCGAAGTCAGATGCCCAACCGAGTGAGCCACCCCAGGCACCCCTGTCCTTGCCTATTTTTAAGTTGGGTTATATATGTCTTTTTATTATTGAGTTGTAAAGATCTATACCAGTTCCTTATCAAATATGTGATTTGCAGGTATTTTCTCCCTTTCCTGAATTATCTTTTCACTTCTTTAATAATGTCATTTGAAGCACAACAGGTTTTTAATTTGGATGCATTCCAACATATCTTTTTTTTTTTTTGGTGGATCATGCATTGGGTGTCCTATCGAGGAATCAATTGCCAAATCCAAGATCTTGAAGATTTACTCCTGGTATTCTTCTCAGAGTTTTATAGCTTTAGCTCTTATTTATAGGTCTCTCATCCATTTTGAGTTCATTTTTGTACAAAGTGCCCATTCTTCATGTGCCTATCCAGTTGTTCCAGCACCATTTTTGAGAAAAAATGATTCTTTCTCTATTGAATGGTCTTGGCACCTTTGGAGAAAATCCGTTGCCATAGACACAACTCCAGAATTTCCATTTGGTTCTTTTGTGTAATTTCTCTTTATTGATATTTTCTATTTGGTGTGATAGTATCATTACATTTTCCTTCAATTCTTTAATTGTGGTTTCATTTACCTCACTGAACATATTTATAATGATTACTTTGAGATCTTGATCTGTTAAATCTGATATCTGATCACTCTGATAAGTATCTGTTGCCTGCTTCCTGCCCACCTTCCCCCCCCCCCCCCCCCCCCATGTATTGGTCATACTTTGCTGATTCTTTGTACATCTAATAAATCTTTTTTTTGTTGGAAACTAGAGATTTTAGCTAATATATTATAGCAACTCTGGGTACTGGTTTCCCCTCACCTAGGGGCTTGTTACTGACTTTTTTATTTGTAGTTACTGGCTGAATTATTTTAGTGAAGTCTGTTTCCATCCACATTGTGAAGCTTCTGAGGTTTCTCCTCAGGGGTACAGCCTTAGGTATGCCCACGGTCACCTTTGGATGATGGTGGTTTTGGCAAGCTTCTTTCTGACTCTTTTCCTGACCACACCAGCTGTTGAACTCCACCGCAGGCTGCTTCTCCATTGTTTTCAACAATGCCCCCAGGCACGAATTGTTCCACAGATGGATCCAATCAAAGACAGGCTCCTTTGACAGAATAATCCTTGCCAGCAGAGTTTGAGAGTTGTTCTCACCTCAGGAGGGCTCCACCCCGCAGTCTTATTCCCCAGATGTCTTCAGGAAACTAGAAACCTTACGGGGTAGCCTCTATCTCCAAAGAATCTACCAGTCTCTTCCCTATTATGGAAAGAGATATGGAGTTCTCTGTCTTACAACTTGCTTTCCCTCCCTTCCATAGCCCCGCCCAATCTCTGAGCCAAGACCCTGAAGCTGGGGGTTGGGACAATGGCATGCTTTTCTTTTAATTACATCTTCACTTTAGGAACTGAGTGCTCTGTGAAGAACCTCCATTTTATAATCCTGGGCAAGAGCAGTTAATGCTCCAGAATTCTTAGTGGTGCCAAACCCAAGACAGAGTTTCCACCTTATGAGTGGGGTACAGGTGGAAGAAGGGAGCCTCTATCTTTTGGTTGTACTTGTCAGGAAATTAGATTCAACAACTGGTAGCTGGGGGCAGGATGAGAAATGTTGATATCCTGCTTCTCCCCTGCCCCATCCCCTTCCTAAGAGGATAGGCCTTTGACTAGGAACTGAGGAGAGAGCAAACTCTGTTCTTGGCTGCATCAATCTGGAGTAAAGTTTCAGTCACTGAGCTGGAAGAAAGAAGTAAGTCTTGGTCAAATACCACTCACTTCTCATTTTTCTTACTGAGCTTTTGTAGGTTTTCTTGTATAAATATTTCTTCATTTGCTGTATGCCCTTAAGACTATTTCTGGGGACTTTAAATGTTTGGTTTTTTAAAAAATAATTTTCGCGGGGCGCCTGGGTGGCTGAGTCGGTTAAGCGGCCGACTTCGGCTCAGGTCACGATCTCGCGGTCCGTGAGTTCGAGCCCCGCGTCGGGCTCTGTGCTGACAGCTCAGAGACTGGAGCCTGTTTCCGATTCTGTGTCTCCCTCTCTCTCTGACCCTCCCCCGTTCATGCTCTGTCTCTCTCTGTCTCAAAAATAAATAAACGTTAAAAATTTAAAAAAAAAATTTTTTTTTCGGGGCACTGGGTGCCTCAGTCGGTTAAGCGTCTGACTTCAGCTCACGTTATGATCTCATGGTTTGTGAGTTCGAGCCCTGAATCGGGCTCTGTGCTGACAGCTCGGAGCCTGAAGCCTGCTTGGGATTCTGTGTCTCCCTCTCTCTGTTCCTCCTCCACTCGCACTCTGTCTCTCTCTCTCAACAATAAAGATTAAAAAAAATTTTTTTTTAAGTAATTTTCACTAGTTTTACTGGGAGTGGGTCCTTGGAAGTCCTGAGATTGTCATGCTAAAAGTGGAACTCATTTCTAGACAGTTGTCATTATTGTAGAATAAGTGAAAACACAATTCCTTTGGGTTATTTAGAAATAATACTGTATCTTCATTTGTTAGCTTACCTCTCCAATAATAGTGTTGTTTAAAAAATAACATTTTTCTTTCATTTATATGTTTATAAGCTCCCATATATAATAAAAAGAAACTGCTTCACTATAACAGCACAGTATGTTGCTACTACATATAAAATTTCCTTTTGAATCTCAAACCACTTCCCTTCCTCTTTATACTGACTACCCTTCCCTATGCTAGCAGCAGTCACCCATGAGGTCAATTAGCCTTCCTGTGCTACTTTTATGATAGGGAAAAATAGGATAAAATAGGCAGAGAAGGAAAGGATTAGGACCTGAAGTCTTGGGGACAGCGGGGTGGGGGGAGGGGGGGAGAAGACACATATTTATTTATTCATTTTTATGAATATAATTTATTATCAAATTAGCTTACATACAACACCCAGTGCTCATCCCAACAAGTGCCCTCCTCGATTCCCATCACCCATTTTCCCCTCTCCCCCACCCTCCCATCCACCCTCAGTTTGTCTCTGTATTTAAGAGTCTCTTGGGATTTGCCTCCCTCCCTCTCTGTTTGTAACTATTTTTTTCCCCTTCCCATCCCCCATGGTCTTCTGTTTCTCAAGATTCACATATGAGTGAAAGACACATATTTTGTAACAATGCTGGGAATGTCTGACTACAAACCCCTTCAGGCATAAGGTCCCTCTTAAGAATGTAATAGACACCACCTACTCCCCCTCAAGTTTCCCTCAGGAATTTTTACAAAAGACCTGACTAAAAATAAGTAGACCATAAAACCTATGACCCACAAGGAAAGATTTGGTCATAGACCACCCCTCATACGATGGAAACGAGCCAATCAGGAATGGACAGCCCAGCCGATAAGGGTAGGACAATCAGGAATGGACAACCTAGAGTTACCCAGCCCATAAGGGTAGGACCTGAGAAGGAATAAGGGGAAAGGGAAGTGGGGGCTGACCAGAACTTTAGAAAACAAAAACCCTGCCTATAGTCCTCAGGCATTCACTTTTGAATCACTTTTGAATGCCCCCTCTCTGTAAGGAGAGCTTTCCTACTATTCTTACTTTCTAATCTTATTCTCTGATAAACTTTTGCCTGCTGCTCATTTTATTTTGTGCCCACCTCTTCCTTCTTCGAAGCCGCAAGATAACAAACCCCGGGTACTGAGGTAAAAGATCCGGCAACACTTTGAGTCAGTGGAGAGTGTAGGATGCTACATTCAATCATGGAACCAAGCTTCTCTTCCCCCTTTTCCATGAGGTCTTCATGTATTTCTGCCTCATAGTCCAAAGGAAGGATTCAGAAGGAAAATGTTCCTACACAGAGGACTCTCCAAATTCTTCCTAATGAATACACTATCATTTCCTCACTTAACGGTTTTCCAGTTTCCACTGTTGCTTTTGACTTCCCTCTCAGATTTGAGCATTCAGGGGCATGTAATCTGTACAGACACACTGCACTTCATGCTAAGAAGGGCCTTGCTGTTACTGTCTTGAAATTCTTAATTTTTGAGCAAAGGATCTGCATTTTCATTTTGCTCTGGGCCCCACAAATTAGGTAGTTGGTCCTGCTGAGTGGGAAGTCACCATGTCCTGCAGCATGTCCTAATGACCAAAAAGCAAACACAAGAAGTTTCAATCAATTTGGGTCCCTTGGCAGCTTTGGGCAGCCCCAGAAACGTTTTCTCGGTTCTTTGGAAATATTCTTAGGCCAGTTTAGCCACCAGCACATTGAGAACCATGTCTGCTAAGACCTTACTCTGCCCATGTTCCTTACAAGTTCTTTGAAGATTAATTTAACAAGCATTTGTTGAATATCTATTATATTCTCAGTACTACATTGGCTCTAAAAAAAATAAGAGACTAAAATCTCATTGAAAGGGATTAAATTAGAGTTATGTGATAAAATTATAACGGTGTTTTATTTCAAGGAATATTTAGACTATCCAATAAATATTTGTGTCCCTTAAGATATTAATAAGTGGTGCACTAAAGAAAAGTAATTACTAATAAGTTTGAAAATCGCTGGGTCAACAAATTCTGCCCTCTGAGAGTTCATAGGGACTTTTACATAATTATGTACACCTTGAATCTCTTCATATTTCTTTAAAGAAACATCTTTTTTTTTTAAGTGCCAATTACTGCTCAGCTACTTTGTGCCAGATATTGACATTGTTGCCCTTCCAATAAAGAAATTAAAGTGGAGAGGATTTAATGGGGTTTCCCAAGTATAAGAACTTGTCATTCAGACTCAGTTCTGATGCCTTCACATTTCTAAATCACAAACAAATTAATGAGTGAATAGATCTGGATAGATCTTTTTTTTTTTTTAATATTTATTTATTTTTGAGAGAGAGAGAGAGAGAGAGAGAGAGCAGGGGAGGGGAGGGGCAGGGAGAGAGGGAGACAGAGGATCCAAGCAGGCTCTTCCCTATCAGCACAGAGCCCAATGTGGGGCTCAAACTCGCCAACCATGAGATCGTGAGATCATGACCTGAGCCAAAGTGGGATGCTTAATTAACTGAGCCACCCAGGTGCCCCTGGATAGATATTTTTAAATTGGTCTTTAGGATACAGAATTGGAGATAGTATTAATATGTGAGCTTAAGAAAGAAATATTATCTTAAAACTTCATAATTCTCAGAAAATTCAAGAGTTTGATCAAGCAGCTATTATGTATTATGTCTAAGTTCATAGAATAATTTAAATATCTCAAGGAAAACAAAATTTTGCCTTGATTACTCCTTTTTCAGATTTCTTTTGGTTACTTAGCTGCCAGGACTTTAAATATCAGATGTTCTTATTTGATGGTTAGTGCACTTTGCAGTATCTTTGTGAGAACTAGCTTTTTGAAAAAGCTTCTTCATCTGAAAATAAAGACTCTCATCCTGGGCATTACTTGAATGTTTGTGGATTCCTAGTTAGATGTGACCTCAGAGAGGCTCTTGTTATTTTGTAGTGAACAATCTGAGGCCGAGGAGAGAGAAGGACCTGCCAATGACCATCTGGAAAATTATAATAAAGCTAGGGTTGGGTCCCAGAACAGGTCTCTTTCCTCCATTCCTGTGTGAGAAGAAATATCAACTATCTGTTAAGTAAATAGTAGACATATTCATCATTCATATTAAAGAAACAACTTTCACATCTTAGTACACTAGCATTCTGTAGAACACAGTTTGGAAAATGATGAATTAGAGACTAACGTAATCCTTATTTGTTTAAAAAAATATGTGGGATAGGTAACACACAATAATTTATAAGATGGTAGAGTCCATGTGGTATGAAACTGTCACTTAATAAACATAATTGGAAAGGCCCTTGGTGCCAAGATTTGAACTGTTGAGACCTCAGTGACAGGAAGAAGAAGAAAAGGAAGAAGCCAGACCAGCAGGAATTAAGGCCAAGAGAATTGATCAAGCTAGGTAATTGGTATAGAAATACAACTGGCAGAGTTGATCCTTGAAGCAAGAGAATGGCAACAACATGGTTCCTAATATTATATTTTGGAGCATAATCTAAGACAATGCCTGGGGCTGGCTGCAGGCCATACCTGTCTTCTGTTACTTTGTCAGCTCACAAATCTCTCAATGGAAAGACACAGCTCAACCCTCCTTCTTCCCATGCTCTATTCCTTTTCTCATGGACTCATGCCAGTGTTCTTGTCCTGATTCCACATTATCAAGTCTCCTCTCTCTTCCATGTCAGTGTCTTTATCCTGCTAACGTATTATGTCAGGTGTGATAAGGACATTAGCAAAAAGTACAAGAGTATTTTATAGACCCAAATATATACCTTGGATTTCTTCTAATTAAAATAAGATACATGGGAGCTCATTAATTAGGCAATTTACTTTTTATCTCTTACCGTAGAGTTTTGGTCCTCATCCAGGCAGAGTGCCAGTGATTTGAAATCAGTGATTCTTAATGGGAATCTATTTTAAATTAATTAATTAAATTTACTTAAAGAAGTTAAAAATAAATAAATTTAATTTCTTTCTATTGGGAGAAATTAAATATTATGGAATAAGATGTTATCTGGTGCAATTAAGTTTTAGGAGACTGGAAACCACTGTAATATCTAGATATTTTTCTCACACACACCCAAGAATAGATTTTTGTCCCCATGGGATATTATTTCCCCATTTGGGGACACAGTATTTCAGGTCTTCATGTATAACATCTGAATTGGTGTCTTGACTTAGAAATATATCAGAGATTGACTTTGGCATTTGAATTTGCCATAGGGCAGCTCCTGAGAGACTGGCAGGGTCCAACCTTTTGGCAGACATCTCCATGAATGAATCTGATCATTCACTCATACACAACAAATACACACCTATCTTCAATGAGCACCTACTAGGTGCTGCACTGTGTAGATAGTAGAGGTACAAAGTACAAAGAAGAATAAGGTAATACAGGCTGGTACCTAAAATATAGTTTTCCCAGTGCAGTGATAAAGGTTATTATGGGAGCACTGAAAATGGAAATAAAAATAGCACATGGGCTGGAGTGAGTTGTTAAGGAAGCTTCTTGGAGATGTTGACACCATGAATAAAATCAGAAAAACTTTTCATGGACTGATGGTCCAGAATCAGACAGATGGTTCACCTCGCATGATCCCCCTCCTGAGCTGGGGAAGGGGAAGAGTCAGGGCTGCAGGGCAAAAGGGATGAAGCATATTCATCCTACCATATCTGACTGTTGGCTGAATCGTGTGTTATGTATATGTATGTATCTGTGTGTGTGTGTGTGTATGTATGTGTACATATATATAGTATAGGTATACATTATATACACACACATACACAAATACACACTACATACACACACATTATATAATCTCTCTACCTTTCTCCATTCCTATCCTTCCGTCCCCATCCCCACCCATTTTCAGGGTGAGCAATGTTAATTATCTGATGTATATCTTTCTATATTTTGACTATTATAAACAATGCTTCAATAAATTCTCTTATGTACAGTCTTTTTCTTTAAAAGCTATTTGCAAAATAGTTGATGTTTACTAGAGCATGGAATATTAAGAAAAGGATAATGAGGAAAATGACAAGTAAGGAAAAAGAAAACAAAGTCTACCTTCAAGAAATAGGCACTTTGCACATTTTTGTGACTATTTCAGTTTTTTTTTCCTATGCAGCTGCATGTGGTTACTTGAATGCATGTGTCTGTACACACACTTCTTTAAAATATTGGCATCACACCATACAGCTGCTTTGTGACTTTTTTCCTCTAAGTTGTGTATATTGTCAGTATTTTATCATATCATTAACAAATCCTCTTTATTTAAGAAATCTTAATTGCTGGGAGAGCCTGGGTGGCTTAGTCGGTTGAACGTTTGACTCTTGATTTTGGCTCAGGTCATGATCCCAGGATCGTAGGATTGAGCCCCACATTGGGCTTGGAGCACTGAGCATTCACTCTCCCTTCAGATTCATTCTCTCTCTCTTCCTCTCCCTCTCCCTCTTCCTTTCTCTTCCTCTCCCTCTCTCCCTCCCTCTGCCTCCCTCCTTTCTTCCCTCCCTCTGCCTGTCTCCCTGGCTGATGCTCTCCCTCTCTCTAAAATTAAAAAAAAAAAAAAAAAAAAAAAAAAAAAATCCTAATTGCTTTTTTTTCCCTCTGAATGTAAAAATGATACATACTTATTATATGTGCATATATGTGTTATGTACGTGAAGTATGCATACATATGTGTGCTGATGGCAGATTAGATTTCATATTTAAAATATGTATATGCATATAGATAATAACAGAAGTGAGATCATGTGATACATACTATTCAACAAATTGCATTTTTCACTTGAGAATATCTCTTGAGTCAGTTTATAGAGGGCAACTTTTACATGGCTGCACAGTAGTGCATTACTATTAATCAATCTCTTATCAATAGATTTATCAATTAGCAACTGACCATCAATGGATGGACATATTAATTATTAACAATTCTCTTTTCTCACAAAGAATGTCAAATGAATAACTGATCAAATATCTTTGGGCATTAATGATAGCAGTTCAGTTGGTGTGATCCCTAGATGTTCCTGTTTAGTCCCTAGAATATTTGTTTCTTATCATTTCTTTGCCTCATAGAAAATAAGCCACCCATGTTTTTATTAAATAATTTCCTTCAAATCATCTAAACATGCCATGTGTTAGATTGTTTTTAGGGGTCTAAACGGACTGAATATAATTAATAAACATTATCTCACTTTTAGCAAATCATGATGAAAAAGTCCACCTTTAGTCAAATGCTGCTGTAGATTATAATGAAGTCACAAACTAAACTTTCCTTAGGCAAATGAGCGAGTGGTGGGTGACCTCTAGCAGTTGCAAAGTGCCTTTGGCTGAAGCAAAGACAGAGGCCAGTTTCACTGGCAGCAGTAAAAAAAAAAAAAAAAAAAAAAAAAAAAAAAGACATCAAGGTAACAAGCAACCTGGTGTCCTGGTGTGGGCATATGCACCCTGATGGCAAGTGATAAATTCGTACTGACTACTAGCTGTTAGAATTATTTTAAGCATATGTGAAGAGTGGAGGTCAAGAAAAAGCAGTCCTATTATTCTATTAGAAGGGGCCATTTCTGATAACAGAAAGCTGAACCCAGAGAGAAGTTCCTCAACTAAAAGAATGAGGGATTTCTAACCAAGAACAATCTCCGACAAGGCAATGCCTGGAATCAGAGCCAGGAAGAGCTAAGTTGTCAAGGAAGACTTATTGAAGTTTGTTATTTATAAATCACATATTTGTTCAAGGATTCCTTCAAATCATTCAGCCAATATAGCATGGCATCAGGGTATTTGACCTAGAATTATAGTCCTCTCTGTGTTTTCTTTAGAAAAAGTTGAAGCTCCTTTTCTCCTTTCATTAGGTGCTGAAGTCCTAAGGGGTCACCTTCAGTCTTTTGGGTGATAAATTATAGCAAAAACATTATTTAAAATATGTTGCTTTAGCATAATGTGCCGTCCCTTTCCTTATGTAAACGAAATGCTTTTATAACATGAACAATGTCTATTTTGTTGGTTTACAAATGAAGGCCCTTCTAAGCATATAACTAAATATGCATTATATTTATTTATTGAAGATTGATATAAAATATTATTTAAATAAACAAGATCATAAAAGATGCACGTTTGAAGTATCCCTGTCCAGGTTTAAGATAGGAATCTTGAAGGTGGCTTCTCGACTAGTGACACTTTCAGGAAAATATATTGTATGCCAATTATATGCTAGTCAAGGCTCTTGGGTAAACGGTTTTCTTAATTATGATGACTGTGAAGGAGAAAAACTAGTGAAAACACCGACTCTCTCCTGGTTTCAAAAAAAAATTAACTTTTTTTTCCCCAGTAAAAGCAGAGACACTTTAGATTTTAGGACTCTCTTGGCTCCTAAAACCTAAGTGCTGCTTGAAAAATGGCCCTTTCAGCTTTTAGCCAGCAGCCACAGCTTAAATCCACAAGAGAGGCGCCTTACCACTCTGCTTTCAATGGCAGCCTGCCATTTCGGAAAATTGTAGCTTTTGAAAGAAGAAAAAAAAACCCAGTAAGCCATTTAATTCACCCCCTTGAAACTAATGTAAGTTAAGGAAAAAATAAGTAGGGTGAGCAAAAAAGATGCCTAATTCCTAGTTCAAAACTCTTTCAACATTTGGTAGAAATAGAGTCGAAGTCACAGCATCCACAGTAGCCATTTAAATAGAATAATTTTAAAGAACTCCTCTTAGAGTGACGGAATATGGATACCATTCTTCCACTTGAATCTGGATACACTGAAAATCAGCAAACAACTAAGGAATGGGGATACTCAAAATGGTACAATTTGTAAATTTTGGGAAAAAATCTTTAACACTGAATCCCAAATTTCTTTTATGTGATTTTTGCTGCATACGTATCTGGTCCTCTGTATGGATATGGATATATATACATACACACACATATATATATGTGTGTGTATATGTGTGTGTGTATATACACACACATATATGTATATGTATATATATATCCAGACACATAGTTACCGTTATCAAAAGGACTCTAAAAAATGAGAACACCCTTATGACTCGATCAACGTTCGTAAAGGGAAAGAGTTAAGTTCACTTAAGATTCCACTCCAAGTCCAAGTCTGTGATTGCCAATGTGACATAATAAAATGCGATTGGAGACCCTGCGGATGAAAGATATTCCAAATTCTAATACCCTTAAAAAACACATAATAATTTTTATAAGTGTATGCATTTCATAGAATGTCAACATTCGACACGTGTTTATTGAGCACCGACACTGAGTGGGATCGTGAGCTTAGGCACTGGTGACACAAGATAAACCAGAAACCTTTTTTTTTTTTAAGAAGTTTAAATTGTAGCAGTAAAGCACACCAACAAATCTTTGGTGGTTTCCAAATTCCATTCTACCCTTAAAGGAATTAGGCTCCATTGAGATTCCATGCTGATTCCATGCCTGGGGCAAGGAAAAGTACAATGTAAGCCTGAAACATTCTGTTGTTTCAGAAAGCAAGAGTATACACAAAGAATAATGGGTGTATGTCAAAGGGACACAGGAACTGCATAGAAACATCCTACAAACCAAACTGGGCAATCTCATCCAAAAAAAAAAAAAAAAAGGGAGAAATGTACGATAAACCTAAATAAAAAAAACCATGTGTGAGGGGTGCCTGAGCAGCTCAGTTGGTTGGGCATCTGACTTTGGCTTGGGTCATGATCTCAAGGTTCAGGAGTTCAAGCCCTGTATTGGGCTCTGTGCTGACAGATTGGAGCCTGGAGCCTGCTTTCGGATTCTGTGTCTCCCTCTCTCACTGCCTTTCCCCCACTCGCGCTCAGTCTCTCTAGGTCTCAAAAATAAATAAATATTAAAAACAAAACAAAACAAAACAACGAATGTGTGAATACATAAGGATATTTTTTAAAGTTCTGTACAGAACAGCAGTGGTTTATAAATGCAAAAGGAATAATAGAATTGAAAAGAAATGACTACAGCCCCCTGTATAACAAACTCGGGCGAGGATTATCAATGGATATGAAACTTGTTAGGTAAGCATTTGTGAGCAAACAAGGTAGTTACGTAGTCTTGAGTTATTACCTACAGATTATGTATTAAATATAAACAGGAAAAAGTTACCTTTACCATGGATAAATCTGGCAGATATCATGTTAAAGAAGAGATCAAATGTACAGTCACCAATGATGGGACAAACTCACTTTATGTGTCTCCTGTGATGCCATGGAAAGTAGATACCATCACCCATGTAGTACTTTTTCAAGAAATGTGCGACTTGAATACAATTATGAGGTAAGAATCAGAAAAATCCAGATTGTAAAATGCTCAACATCTGCAAGACAGTTGAATTCTTCAAAAATATCAATGTCATGAAAGATCATACTAGACGAGGCGGGGGGCGGGGGGGGGGTGTATCCTAGGTTAAAGAAGTCTCTATAAAGAGACCTGGCAGCCAAAAGTAAGGTGTATTCCTTGGTTGGATTGTGGATACCACTGACACACGCCTGTACATACATACACACAGCACAGCTATAAAGATTTTGATGACAATTGGGGAAATTTGAATGTGGACTTGTATTTTAGAATTATTGTGGGGGTGCCTGGGTGGCTCAGTTGGTTGTCTGACTTCAGCTCAGGTCATGATGCCACGGTTCATGAGTTCGAGCCCCGCATCTGGCTCTGTGCTGACAGCTCCAGAGACTTCAGATTCTGTGTCTTCCTCTCTCTCTCTGCCCCTCCCCCACTCATGCTGTCTCTCTCTCTCTCTCTCTTAAAAATAAATAAAGATGTTAAAAAAAATAAAATTATTTTGTAGTCTTGCATTTATTTAGTGTGATAATCATATTGTGGTTGTGAAGGAGAATATCCTTGCTCTTAGGAGAGGAAGTTACTGAGGTATTTAAGGTGGATTATCATGTTTGTAACTTGTTTTCAAATGGTTGAGAAAAAATTGAAATATATAAGATATGTGTGTGTGTGTGTGTGTGTGTGTGTGTATACGTTGCACAGATATTTGAGAGAGAAATAAAGCAAAACTACCAATATGCTGAAAATTGGTAACTCTAGGTGGACCATATATGAGTGTTCATTATACTATTTCAACATCTTTGTAGGTTTGAAACTTTTCAAAATAAAACATGGGGGAAATAAAAAAGAGTTAAGGTCTAATGGAAACTTAGTTAAAACAAAGTAATTCCTTTCCTTGAAAATGAGCATATTACCAGGCCTGGATCTGGATCATAATGTGAGTGAGATTGATTCTCATTCCCCCCACTCTATCCCAACTACATTAGAGTTCTGCTGCTAATATGAAAGTATTTTCAGCAAAATTAGGACCACTTAACTAAAAGGAATTACAGAGATACTATCTGTTCTAATTTCTCAACAAAGAAAATTATTGAAGAAACATGTTATGATTGGTATTTTTGACTTTTCTCTTATGGCTCTCATTAATTTATCTGTCCACTCAACCAATGGGCATTTGGGGTCAAAGCCCAGTGCTGGGCACCAGGGACACACATGGCCAAGACAGAGATCTAACCATCTGGGAACCCAACTCTTTAATGAGAGTTACTTTAAGTCACATGTAGACACATCTTAGTGTTTAACTAGGTGGATGGATTATATGGATTTTTAAAAAAGAAATCTACTTTCATAAATTTTATCACAATAAGTATTTAGTGTCTGAGGAATCAGGCTACTAATGTCCATAACAGAAAAAGAATGTAGAACCATGTCATTCTTTTTAAAGTGGCAGTTCTAGCATTTGTTGTTTGCTGAGAAGAAACTGTGGCTTAGAATTAATTATGAGAGGGGCTCCTGGGTGGCTCAGTGAGTTGAGCATCCAACTTCAGCTTGGGTCATTATTTCATGGCTTGTGGGTTTGAGCCCCACATCGGGCTTTCCATTGTTAGCACAGAGCCCATTTCGGATCCTCTGTCCCCCTCTGTCTTTGCCCCTTCCCAGCTCACACGCACGCTCTCTCTCTCTCTCAAAAATAAATAATTTAAAAAAATTTTTAAAAAAGGATTGATTATGTAGGGCTGTTTACCTCACGCTATAGAAATGTTTATCAAAAATCGCTTAGTTCTCTCATCAGGAATTGTCGTCTAAAACCCCTGAGGAAACTTTTGGAGAAAGAATTCATTCATTGAGAGATGAAAGCTAAATTTATATTAAATGTTTAGCATAGTACTCTGCGTGGAAATGCTCCCTTAAAAGGACAGAGATATTGGGGTGCCTGGGTGGCTCAGTTGGTTAATCATCCAACCTCAGCTCAGGACATGAGCTCATGGTTCGTGAGGTTCTTGAGTTTGAGGATTATCTCTCTCTCTCCCCCTCTTTCTGCCCCTTCCCTGTGTGCATTCCTCTCTTTCCGTCTCAAAAAAAAAAAAAAAAAAAAAAAAAAGAGGGCTATTTGTTTTTTTATCATTTAATTGATTAATTTTTTCATCATCCATAAATGTACTCTTTAATCCCCATTTCCTATTTCCCCATCCCCCACCCAACTCCCCTCTGGTAATCACTAGATTGTTCTCTATAGTTAAGAGTCTGTTTCTTGGTTTGTCTCTTTTTCCTTTTTCTCGTTTGTTCATTTAGTTTCTTAGATTCCACATATGAGTGAGAGAGATCCTATGGTATTTGTGTTTTTCTGATTTATTTCACTTAGCATTATACTTTCCAGCTCCAACCATGTTGCTACAAATGGTAAGATTTCATTGTTTTCTATGCCTGAATAATATTCCATTGTACATACACCACCTTATCTTTATCCATTCATCTATGGATGGACACTTGGGCTGCTTCCATAGTCTGGCTGTTGTAAACAACACTGCGATAAACATATGAGTGCATGTATCCCTTTGAATTAGTGTTTTCGTAGGTTTTATTTGTAAATTCCCAGTAGTGTGATTACTGGATCGTAAGAGTAGTTCTATTTTCAATTTTTAAAGAACATCCATATTGTTTTCCACTATGGCTGTACCACTTTGCATTCCCACCCAACGGCGCAACAGGGTTCCTTTTTCTCCACATCCTCACCGACACTTGTTGTTTCTTGTGGTTTTAATTGTAGCCATTCTGACAAGTGTGAAGTGATACCTCATTATAGTTTTGATTTGTATTTCCCTGATGATGCATAATATTGAGCATCTTTTAATGTGTCTGTTGGCAAGGACAGGGATATTTCTAAACTAAGAGGATGGAATCTAGAGGTTGCTAGGTCTATGGAGGTAACATCTGTCACATGTTGATCAAATGGTTTGTGTAACAGATCTAGCATTCTAAGTTGGTTCTAATTCATTAATTCAGTAAAAACTTATTGAGCATCTATGAAATGTCAACACTGTGCTAGACATGTGGAATGCAAAAATAAATGACTAATTCCCCAACTTGGAAGAAAGTACAGACTAGAGAGATGAGAGGAAAGAGGACACAGATATGTAAACGAAATAAGTGTAAAGTTGCTATTCACTTTATAACAGAAATACATTAAGGACATTACCTTAAAGTAAGTCATAAAATCAAAAATTCAGGTCAATGAGGGAAGGCAGAGAGTATGATCAGAAGAAGGAGCAGTGTGAGAAGACGTATGTTTGGGGAATTTCTGTAGTATACAGCTGGAAATGGGACACAGGGAGCCGTGCTGATGAAGCTGGAGGTGTAGACAGAAGCTCAACCATGAGGGCCTTACAGAACAGTGTGTGTCTGGACATTAGACGATGGGAGTGACTGAAAATTCTAATATTTTAAGTGTAGAAACAAAATGATCAGAGTTGCATTTTGCTGCTCTAACAAGTATCACTGTGGCTGGGAAGAAGGGGATAAAGGAATAAGATAGTGAGAACGTGGAATCCAGAGGAACGGATCAGCCTTTTTTTTGTTGTTTTTTGTTTTTTTTTAAGTTTTATTTATTTTGAGAGAGAGAGAATATGGGGGAGGGGCAGAGAGAGGGAGAGAGAGAGAATCCCAAACAGGCTCTGCACTGTCAGTATAGAGCCTGATACGGGACTCTAACTCAGGAATCTTGAGATCAGGACGAGAGCTGAAATCAAGAGCTGGATGCTTAACCGAAGGAGCCACCCGGGGGGCCCCTCAGGCTTTTCTTTATGTGAGGACACTCCTGAAAGACTGCTAAGCAGGCAGCTAGGAAACATATGCTAGTTTATTTTGTTATTTGATTTCTAAACAATCACATGAATTTGCAAATAGGTTCTCTTACGAAGTTGGGTTTATTCGCGCATTGTAAGATGTGTAACAGTAGGGGACACTGTCAGTGCTCCGCTCGGATTCTCTTAGATCCCCTTATCCCTTGTACTGTTCCTGTGTGCTCCCTCCTCCTACCTTCCCCAGCCCCCCACTCCCCTCTCACTTCTGTGTGGTTGGGGTTTTTACAGCCCACCTATCACTCTCTCTGGAGCACTGCCCTTGGCCTACGGGAGCTGCTTGGTCTACTTGCCCCAGAGTCTGAAGTGTTTGGAGTTTAGATTCTCCACTCTTCCAACCCACAGTCTGCAGCCCATTGCCAAAGACTAAAGGGTGCCAAGCCCAGCTCTCTTGCCTTGAGCAAGGATAAACCCAACCCTGTACACAATTTGTACTCGAGAACTCCCGTAAGATTCAGGAAGACTGGGATTTGGCCTGAGGTGGTTCCTTGCTTCACTTCTTTTCCTTCCTATCCAGCCTCCCGGTTCCTTCTGAGAGTGCTTCCCTAATAAATCCCTTGCATATTCTTCATCTCAGGGCAGGGACTGCTGCTGGTGCACCTGCTTGACAATGACATTTAACTCGAATAACTGAATATGTATTTTTTCTGCATGGTCCCTTCTAATACCAAACTATTTGATTTAAGGTTTACATAAGTAGTTTTGTTTTTATTTTACACATTTTTTACATGAACGTCATAATAATGGTGATATAAAGAAGTCTATGAATAAATTGATATAAAGAAGTCTATGAATAAACTGATAGACCTAATCTAGAGTCCTTAAAATTATTCTCTCATAAGTATCTCACAGTTTTGAAAGTCCAACCTAAATCATTATAACTAAGCAATGTTTTGATTTAAATCGGTAATGTTAATTCCACCTGTTAATGCATGCTCTATCAGGCACTGTGATTGCTGCTTTGCATGTATTATCTTATTTAATCTTCTTAGCCAATCTATAAAGTTGGTTTTATTATCTCCAGCCTACAGACAAAGAAAAGCAGGCTGTAGAAGTTAAGTAAATTGTCCCAGATTGCATGGTAGATAGCTGGATTCTGAGTTTGAACTCCTAAACCCATAAACTTGTCAGCAAATTTCATCACATCAAAATGGATGAAATAGCAAGAAATATTTCAGTACAGTTTCTTCCTAGTTCATTAGAGTTAAACAGGAATGTGTTCTTTTGAAGTATTCTTGTTTTAAAGTTATTCATAACTCAGGGCGCCTGGGTGGCTCAGTTGGTTAAGTGACCGACCCTTGATTTCAGCTCAGGTCATGATCTTACGGTTCGTGAGTTCCACTACGTGTCAGGCTCTGCAAGGAGCATGGAGCCTGCTTGGGATTCTCTTTCTCTGTCCCTCCTACCTTCAATCTGCAGTATGATAAGAGATACTGGGACTATTTTTAAAAAAGAAAAATAAAGTTATTCATAATCCCATGAAAACTTTAAATAAAGTATGAGAAGTTTCTCATGAATAATCTTTTCCTTAACAGTGGTTTGGAAAGGAGTGCTCTCTAGTAGTAATGAGAGAGCCCTTCGTGAAAAGACTCCTGGACATTGTATCTAAATGAAGAAACAGCCCTTTGAAAAATGATCATTTTGGTATTTCAGGCCACTTAAAAATATGACATCAGCTCTCTTCAGACATTTGACTGATGAGATGGTAGGAAACCATAAGTCAAGAAAGACAGTCACTTGAGTAACTAGATTTTTTGTGTCTCCAGCTATCTACACAATGGATTAAACAGTGCTTCCCTTTTGAGGGTGTTTTAAGAATTGTTAAACACACTGTTTTCATAATTTCTAATCAGGTTCCATATCATTCCTTGGCCGCAAGAAAGGCTATTGATAGAATTCAATCAGGCAGAGAAAGGGTCATGGCACTTGCTCTGGGAGTTGTTTGAAAACTCTCAAAGGACATGTGGTCAACTCCACTTTTGTGTGATGACAGATGGGCCATACATTTCTCTAAAAAGTTAGTCATTGACTGTGGATGCTAAGTTTTCACAATGAAAACTGCAGAAGTTATCAAGAGGAATTGTGTGTAACCTTACAAAATACATGGCAACTAAATAAAAGCAGTGTTACCGGAAACACTAAAAAAATGCCCATGTGCCAATGGAAGATAAGACTAAAGAAAAGAAAAGCAAGTTTGGAGACAGCCTGGCCCTGAAAGTCTGATTTAGCCTCTTGCCTGGGAGTTGAGTACATAAATGAAAGAGGCATGCTATCCAATGTGCTGAGAGGAAAAGAATTAAGAACATCTGAGTTTCTGTGAGAGAAGAAATGGCCTTCTAAAACCCACTCATTTCTATGGGACGTAGTTACACAAATGTTTTACCCTTCAATAAAAGTTCCCAACCATGTGCTTGTTTCTGTTGTTTTTTTAATGTGCTGGCTGAATGCTGTACCTGAAATCGTTTCTGTGGACTGGTATCTGATATGTGTGCATTGTAACTGGAAGCAGTCATGACAGCAGGGTAGCAGTGTGGGTGTTTGTGAGAACAGGGACGTGAATGGTGGAGTCATTTAGAAAAATGGAGCATCCAGGCGAGCCACAGACACAATAGGATGGTGAGGAGGTGTTGGAGGAGCCTATAGAAAAGAACAGGGACAGGAAACCTGGAAAGGAAGAAAAAGGAAGTGGGGAAATGTGCCAAAAATAGGGAATTATACTTGTGAAGAAAATTTCCAATTATATTTTTTTTGTTGTCTGAAATCCACCCTCATATACTTGGCAGACCTCTTTGTGTTTCTATGTTGTCCCTGTTTTGACTCTTGGGCCTATTCTAAATCTTCAGCCTTCCATTTTCAAAATTTTACTTAAAAACGGTTCAATTCAAGCTAGATCTTGCTCAGGGAGTAGCATATCCAAATTCATATGACAGATTTGAAATCATATTTATTTAAATAGACACTCTATTTCCATGAGATTTCTCTGGACACTGAGAAAAGAAAAAAAGTAGCTCTCCTCATTAAAATATCTCTTCCTGTGTGTGCCCAGAATGTCAAATGGCCACAGCATTCTCCTCCAGGGAGTTTATAATCAAGCCCAGGACCCAGTTAGATGAAAAAAAAAAAAAAAAAAAAAAAAAAAGGCTTTTTTTAGGCTTAACAAAGTCATATTCTTTCTTCCACCAATCCTTGCCCTCTGTAAAAAATAAAATAAAAATTTTAAACCTGTTTATAAAAAAATGTTTCCACCTATTAGGCCATAATAAGGAACAGGAGTTTTATTTAGTATGGAGGCAGAATAAAGTCATATTTTGACTCCGTCCTGCACACACGCATAAGAAATTCTAAGAAACAGACTTTCTGATAATCATTTTTTTCTCAAATATTAAGTGTTTGCCAAATCTGTACAATACTCAATGCCTACACTGTTTTGGATGTTAGGAAAGGTGCAGTAGATATGAGACACATCCTACCTTCAATTTGCCGTATGATAGACATACAAACCTAAAGGTCATTAGGGAAGTACTTTTGCATAAAATTCAGAGATGCAAATTCAAATGCCTACAGGGGCCAGACAGGTAATCTAAAGGTGCAAGGTGCGAAGGTTAGCATATGTAAGGCATCTGGGATTGGTGGGACGTTTGGTGAAAATGAAGACATTGAAATAATAATAACACAAAAAATATCTTAACAAAGCACTGCCCCCAGACCAGCATCAGATTTGGCAGATCTAGTCTGTGACTGTTAAGTGAGCCAGCTCTGGCACAGATAAATGGAATGTTTATGTGATTATTTGAATGCACTGAGGAGTAATAAGGAAAGGTATTAAAAATAGTGCTAGCAGGTTGGAGATTAAGTGACCTTTATCAGGGATAGTTTTCGGGTAAAAAAAAAATGTCATGAGCTGTGGTCTAAAAGGAGCACACATTTTACTGCATTGAAGATCTCGAGAATGCAGGTGAAACTTGATGGCTGAATGGCTTGTTTCAAACTGGTATTCCTTTTCTAAATACCCCTCTTGTACCATCACGTTCTCTTAGCTGATTCTACTAATTTATTTTGAGTTGAGAAAGCCAAAGAAGAGAGAGATGGGAAGAAAAGATGGTGGGGCTGAGAGCAGAGGAAAGAACCTTTTCCCCTTTTCCCAACCGAGTATATAGAGGGTGTGGCTCTGGAGAGGAACAGCCTCCATGTTTTAGAATCTTGCCACCGGGGGGTACCAAAATCTGCTGCATCACAGTGGAAGTAAACCAAGTAGCTGAGTGCTCATTCCTAATTCTCTGGTGATGAATTGCATATATTTGTTTTAGTGTCAGAGAAAAATTTCCCAAGGATCTTCTGTGAGCATTAGGATGTCATTTATTTCAAGGGGAAGGAGGCTCAAGTATTTATCTCTCTGAAGGCATATTATTCTCTGACACATTAATTGGCCATGTTAGATTGATTTTTAAAAAAATGTTACCTTACTGAGGAAAAATTCTGATTTCCTGGTGCAATTATCTTCTTTCTGAGTACTTATCTTTCCAGTAAAAGCTCTTCACCAAAAGGTTTTCAGTGGCTCGTTACAATGAAGGTTTTTAAAACATTTTTAAAGAGCATTTTAAAGAAGAGATAAGAATGGTCTGTTGACGATTTCGCTTTGTCTTCAAAAGAATTTTAGGTGTTGGCAATTGCCTCAGTACCAGAAGCCTGAAATAAATTAGCAAAGATGTCTAGAAAATTAGTGAACCTGCCGAGAACCTCAGTGTCTGAAGTTGCCCTAGAGGTGACACACGTGGTCCAACTCTCTATCTAAGGCTTGGGTTCCTTCCACAATATCTTGATTGGGAATCCAGTTTCAGTTTGAAGTCTTCCAGTATCGAGAGAATTTACTCTTTCTTAATGCAACTCATTCCATTTTTCTTGACTTCTCAAGTCATTCAGAAATTCTTCTTTAAAGTGAAATAATGCAACTTTTTGGAACACACTAAATAATTTTGAATCTTTTTGTAAGTAGATTTCATGTATTTGAAGATAACTACTATCACACTCTAAATAGAATCATTAAATCTTGTTTCCCTTTCTGTTTCATTTTCCTAGTTCAGTTATAGTATTGCTGGTATAATGTGGGGTTGTTGTCTGTGGTCGGATGGCAGTTTTTTCTAAACTCGGTGAGGAGAAAGATGGAGTGGATGTACTTAGCATGTATCTGTCAAGATCACTCTCCTGGACTAGGAGTCTGGGGAAGACAAAATTAATAATAGATCTAAATCCCGGGCATTTGAGTTCTAAAGCTGAAAGGAGGGACACAACATATTGCTAAGGGTGACTTCATGAAAGAATATTTAAGGATGAATGGCATGCACTCTCAGGTGAAGTTAATCTGGGAAGACTTCATGAAGGAGGTGAGATACACTTAGGAATTAGAAGATCTGAAGGTACATTGTCACAACAAACTCTGGGTCACAAATAAGATGTCAAGAGTCACTCTCAAAGTAGTTGTGCTTTCTTACCACCTACCTAAGGTGGAGATTGGTAAATAAAACCCAAGCAAATTTAGGCAAAACCAAAAATACATTTTACTGTTTGATAGCAAAGTTTTGTGTATGTATAAGCTTTTGAGAATTTGTCAGGTGTGTGAATGTATACATTTCTAAATGTAGTTGATATCCTTATTCTGAGTATACACCAATGTAAATTTTTTATCTTAGAGTGAAATAAATTTCCTCAAATTATTTGATAACTTTCCTTACCAGGTAACAAATTCGTGTAGAGGTTTTAACACACATATTTTAGATTAACTATGTATTCTCAAAATAATTTCTTTGTGGTAAAATTAAAAAAAAAACATTTTTTACCTTTCATAAATCATTAGTCTTTGTCGAGCATTTTCTTCAACTCCCCATCAGTGTTTCCCCTTTGGGCTGAGACCAAGCATGGAAAGTTTCACCTTACCAGACAGGCCTTTTTGGAAACCATAAGCAGTGGTAAGGGAGTTTAAATTTATATTTAACTTCAAATGCTTCTTACCACAAATGATATAACATAGGGTACTAAACAATCATTTTTTGGTATAATTGAGCTAGCTGGTTGGTTTATTCAATTATTTATGAGCCACTTAAAGATTTCTTTAGGTATTTTGGCATACTCGGACTGCATCTCTCACAATTGAACATCTATAGCTTCTAGGTTTCCTTTTTGGGTTCATAAATAAGAGGATTTCATACCCGTAAAAAACATTTTCATGATGCAAAACAGTAAGGTGATTATGTATTATATGAGGTTATTGGGAACCCCCAAACATAAAGAATACGGGAATAAAATGCCGTGGAGCTCAATGTTGATATACTCTATGTTGATATGATTTGAGCCTGAATTTAAGAAAGCAATAGAAACAATTGTTGTGAGAGTAAGGCATTTGCTTCTTTTTTATTTCCTCATTTCAGGTTTTACGGTTGAAAACAATGGGCACAATAGGGGATCGAGAAATTGGACTACTAAGTCAAAAGTGACAAACGTATACTCAGTAGAAGTGCCAAGAGTTAAACATTATGTTTAATGTTATTTAGTTATTTAGTTATTCCTTTATTTATTTGTGTTTATATATTTACTTATTCATCGCTCTGAGTCATTTGGGTAAAACCTACTACAACACAGGAATTAAATCTTTCAGAACCGAAGGGCAGAAAAAAGTGGGTAGAGGTAGAAAAAAAAAATCAGGAAGTAATAAAGGAAACTTGGTGAAAATCCAGAATACTTTTGATTAGATACAGGAGGCAGTGGGAAGTAATAACTGCGATTGGGACTGCCTTTCTGCTATAGGTGTCTTGGAATTCTTTGGGAAGGTGTAGACAGAGCGAGGTCATGGAAGTCATAAGTATTTGGAATGAATCGGGGAACAATGCTAGTGGAACACTTGCCACTTATAACTGCTGGAAGGTGTGCCCTGAATCTGTCAGCAGGATTTCTGTCTGGGTTGAGTTGTATAAACAGCAGGGCAAGGAGATCAAACCTAACTTATGTTTACTCCGGGTCTTCATCGGCCCCTGGAGAAAGTGACAATCTCACTTACATTATTTTTTTATTATGACTTTTTGGCCTTAATTCTGCTTAACTTATTCAATGCAAGTCTCAATATCGGGGTTTTCAGGCCTCATACGGGATTAGCACCTTATTATGCTGATGGTTTACCCTGAGCTGCCTACAGCTATCACAGCATCAATTATAATTTGTTAATTTCAGCATTTTTGATCACATCACTTGGGGGATTTCACTTGTTAGTTTGTAGTACAGCTCTGATTATTTTCGATGATATACTCATTCACCACAGCTTTGTGTGGCTAATTCCCTCCATGCCTCCCTTCCCCATACCCTGCCAAGCAAAGGCCCTCCTTGAAGAAACTTCAGAATAAAAAACAGCATGAAACTAACCCCCACAGTGTCAAAATGGCAGGGCATGTCCTAAATGACCTCTAAAAAGTAATGAGTTATTTAAATAAATCAAAGAGAGAGGAATCAAATAACCACTACAACAACAAAAATCACAATAAGACAGGATTTCATTTTTTTTTCATAGTGTATTGTAAGAATTTAATATACTAATGTGCATTATGCATCATCAATAAAGGACACTGTGTTTGACATTCCCCCCAACTTATTTAAGATTAAACTGATTTTTTGGCAGAACATCTAATAGAGACAATATTTAGCAGAACATGTTTTGAGAAATGTTGCTCTATATTGATTGATTAAAGCTTTTCAGTCTCCAGAGACGAGCCTTGCTTTTACTATAAACAAATTCGTACAAACTTCTAGTTATAAAATAAGTAAATCATGGGTGTGTAATGTACAGACTGTAGTTAATAATACCATATTGCAGTATTTGAAAGTTGGTGAGAGAATAAATCTTAAAAATTCTCAACATACACATAAAAAATGCGTAGCTATGTATGGTGATAGGTGTTAACTAGACTTATTGTGGTGATTATTTCTCAATAAATACAAATACCGAATTGTTATGTTATATACCTGAAATTAATGTGATGTTATATGTCAACTTTACCTCAATAAAAAGAAAAGGAAGAAGGTTCCATGCAGGAACCTGGTTATTATATCCACACATAGGGTTTGCCAGTCAGTTTAGCTCTGAATGAGCAGGTTCATTTTACCCTTGTCCTAGAGCCTAAGGTGGGCCTGGAGCCCTTGGGGAAAGTCAAGCGACTCTCGTTCTGGACATGTATTTTATGTCACCTGCATGGCTCTCTTGAGTGTCTCTCTCAAACTTGGAGGCAATGTGATTTGCCTGATGACATTTGAATGAAAGCCAAATTTGCAAATGCCAATTCATCAAAGAATCATTTTACCCTAGGACCAATTTTCTAAATTTACTGATTTCAAAACACTTGTTTCTTGTACTTTAAGAAACATATTCATAAACTTTAGAGATATTTCTGTAGAATAAAATTGCTTTCAGATAGTTTCTTTTGAGAATTTTTTAAAATGTTCTGGTTGATAGGGCCACCTGGGTGGCACAGTTACTTAGGTGACCAACTCTTGATGTCGACTTAGGTCACAATCTCGCAGTTTGTGGATTTGAGCCCCGCATGGGACTCTCTGAGCTGATGGTGCTGAGCCTGCTTGGGATTCTGTCTCTCCCTCTCTGACCCTCCCCTGCTTGTGCTCTCTCTCTCTCTCTCTCTCAAAATAAATAAATAAACTTAAAAACTGTTCTAGTTGATAGGTTTTCATAACTACATTTAAATATTTGATCTGTCTCTTGCTCAGCTTCTACTGCTCCATGTGGAGGATTGGGGACACAGTGGGGACTTTAGGTTGGAGAATGTGGACAAAGAGCTGAGAAACAACTCTCTGAGCTGCCTGCTTGGGGACTAGAGGAACTGAGGAGCAGATTCAGGGAAACTGGGTGTCTGAGAGAAGAGGAGACTGAAGGTCAGAGAGAGGAGGAGATGTTTAGAGAAAGAGGGAGGTGAAAGAGAGAAGACAGTGGAGAATAAAGAACAATTAGAGAGAAGAGGAGATTTTAGCACAGGGAAGAGGGTGCCAAGCCATCCAATGTGAATTTCCGTGAACTTTACAATATATGTATTTTAAAGTGTAGTAAACCAGTGAATTGCCAGATTTGATGAATAAGGTCATGCACGATTACTTTAGTCAACTGGCTTTTGGTGACTTTATGTGGAACCTGAGGCTCCGATATTATTGCCAAATGTCAGTATTTTCTGCCCAATTAGATTCCTAGTGACTTGCACAGGCTCATACACATAGAGGAAACGCAATAAATAGTTAAGAGAATAAAGGCAAGAATACATAGATGAAGGTGGAATATCTGCAGCTGAACAGTCATCAGGTGACCCTCCATTTGGCCTTCTCTACACATAGACCTACTGTGGACAATTGAACAAACTGATTTTGTTTGTACTCATTTAGGGGTCTTAAGAAGACATCTGAAAATCAGAAGAGAAACAGAATGTTGAGAAAATCTAATTACCAGTTAAAGAGAGAAAGTGTGATGTTTGGCAATCTTTCAAATTGTATCTGAAAGCAAATTGATTTGTTTATTTCTCCATCTTTCCCTTTTATTTATTTTATATGGTCAATAGAATTATTTCCACTTCATTGATAAACAGCTGCTAAGACTCCTTTTATTTCTTTTTTTTTTTTTAATTTTTTTTCAACGTTTTTTATTTATTTTTGGGACAGAGAAAGACAGAGCATGAACGGGGGAGGGGCAGAGAGAGAGGGAGACACAGAATCGGAAACAGGCTCCAGGCTCCGAGCCATCAGCCCAGAGCCTGACGCGGGGCTCGAACTCACAGACCGCGAGATCGTGACCTGGCTGAAGTCGGACGCTTAACCGACTGCGCCACCCAGGCGCCCCTAGACTCCTTTTATTTCATAATACTTGCCCTTCCCAAGAAATTTGATTTTTTACAAATCACTACTTTCAGCAATTATCTCAATTCCGTTCAAATAGGATGCTTTTCCCAACTGTCCATCCACCATTTTGGTGATGATCGCCAACTCCAGAATATTAAAATCTGACTCACACTCAAAGTTCTATACTTTAATTTGCTTTCATCTCAATGGTTTACACTCATTTGATTTTATATTTTGGTGATCATTATTGCCCCCTTTTCAAAAATGTACAACTCTTATTGAACCAAATGAGATTTTATGCATCACCAACTAAGCTAATTTTTTAAAAATGACTTTACCTTCTAGTGACTTCTTTCATCAAATGGTACACAATATACAGTAAAGCAGAATGGTTAGTGTATAGGAACTCTTTTTGAAGCAAATATGTTTTTAAAAACAATTCTGATGAAAAATTTCAGACATTCAAAAGATGAAAAGAATAGTATAATGAACCCACATGTGATCATCACACTTGTGAAAATAAATTTAAAAAACTCATTTAACCTGGAGTTGGGATGCCCTGAAGGGGGACCTCTCGCCCATATACCACTCACTGCATCCTGGATAATCAGGAGGAAGGAGGAAGCTACAAATTATCTTAATAAGAGAGGGCAGTTTTCATATAGGAGTTTTTTTAAAAAGTTTATTGATTTTGAGAGAGAGAGAGACAGAGAGAGACTGTGGAGGAAGGGCAGAGAGAGGGAGAGACAGAATCCCAAGCAGGCTCTGTGCTAACAGCACAGATGTGGGGCTTGAACCCACGAACTGTCAGATCATGCCCCGAGCCAAGATCAAGAGTCGGATACTTAACTGACTGAACCACCCAAGGACCTCCATTTTTCATATAGGAATTTACTTTCTGCTCTTAAGAAAAAGAAGGAAGGTCCCTCCCTGCCTGGCAATAATGCACCAGCTGCCCCTTGCAGCCAATGAGAACCTGCCACAGCCTCAAGCCGTAGTTCTTCTCCAATGAGCTTTTGTTGAAAACAACCCTCCCTAATTTCTTCTTAACCTAAAAAAAGCTGACCTTCCTTTTGTCTCTCCGGACTTGCCTATGGTTTGTCATAGTTTGCTTGTCTCGAATTGCAATTTCTGTTATTTCCAAGTAAAATAACTGACTATTTTATTTTTGAGTTTGACACCTGCTTCAACAGTCTTGTTGCATCTGTCACCTCCCACCCCGACTGGATTATTTTGAAGCAAATCCCAGACGACATATCATTTATCCTGAATGTTTCAGAATGTATCTCTTAAACATGTTTTTGTTTTAATTTTTTTAATGTTTATTTAATTTTGAGAGAGAGAGAGAGTCAGAGCATGAGTAGGGGGAGGGACAGAGAGGGAGGAGACACAGAATCCAAAGCAGGCTCCAGGCTCTGAGCTGTCAGCACAGAGCCCTACTCGGGACTCGAACTCACGAACTGTGAGATCATGACCTGAGCTGAAGTCAGACGCTCAACCGACTGAGCCACCCAGGTGCCCCTAAAATATATCTCTTAAGAATAAGGACTCGAAAAAGTGTAATCACGGTTCCCTTACCAACTTTAAAAGTTAAAAATCAGCTAATATCAAATGCCTGGTTTTTACTTTTCCTTGATTCTGTCTTGATGTTTTTTAACAGAGCATTCCAGTTAGGATCCACATAAGGTTGAATAGGCTCGAAATTTCAGATTTAATTTCTGCTTGGTGAATCCATTCTGTTTGAAATAATAAAATGTTCAATATCTAATGGGCTTATTTTCTAGGTCTATAGGACATAGGCGATTATCTGTCCCGACAGATATTTAGAAGTCTTTTGCTGTTATCAATACTGTGATATTTGTAATTGTATAGACATACCTCATCTTATTGTGCTTCTCAGAAATTATGTTTATAAATTGAAGGTTTGTGGCAACTCTGTGTTGATCAAGTCTGTCTACTAGCACCATTTTTCCAACAGTATTTACTCAGTGCATGTCTCTGTGTCACATTTTGATAATTCTCACAATATTTCAAACTTTTTCATTATTATTATGTTTGTTATGGTGAGCTGTGATCTTTGATGTCAGTAGTGTGATTGTTTGGGGGCACTACAAACAATGTCAGATGGCAAACTTAGTTGATAAATGTTGTGCGTCTTCTGACTCCGTTACTGACCAGCCACTCCCCCATCTCTCTCCCTCTCCTTGGGCCTCCCTACTCCCTGAGACATAACAATATTGAAATTAGGCCAATGAATAACCCTACAGTGGCCGCCAGGTGTTCAAGAAAAAGGAAGAGACACACATCTCTCGTGTTACATCAAAAGCTGGAAACGATTAACCTTAGTGAGGAAGGTATGTCAAAACCCAAGATAGGCTGAGAGCTAGGCCTTTTGTAGGAAACAGCCAAGTTGTGAATACATAAATGCTAAGAAAGTAAAACAGATTTATTGCTGATATGGAGAACGTTTGAGTGGTCTGAAGAGAAGATCAAACCAGCCACAGATTCCCTTAAGCCAAAGTCAAATCCGGAGCAAAGCACTACCTCTCTTCAATTCTATGCAGGCTGAGAGAGGTGAGGAAGCTGTACAAGAAAAGTCAGAAGCCAGCAGAGTTTGAATTCTGAAGTTTAAGGAAAGAAGCCGTCTCCATAGCATAAAAGGGTAAGGTGAAGCAGCCAGTGCTGATGTAGAAGTTGCAGTAAGCGATCCAGAAGGTCTACGTAAGATAATGTTTTTTTAATTTTTTTTTAACGTTTATTTATTTTTGATACAGAGAGAGACAGAGCATGAACAGGGGAGGGGCAGAGAGAGAGGGAGACACAGAATCTGAAACAGGCTCCAGGCTCTGAGCTGTCAGCACAGAGCCCGACGCGGGGCTCAAACTCACGAACTGCGAGATCATGACCTGAGCTGAAGTCGGATGCTTAACCGACTGGGCCACCCAGGCACCCCGACCACCTAAGATAATTAAACAACACATTTTCCATGCAGACAAAAGCAGCCTTCTATTGGAAGAAGATGCCATCTAGGACTTTCCCAGCTAGAGAGAAGGCAGTGCCTGTTTTAAAGCTTCCAAGAATAGGCTGACTCTCCTGTTCAGGGCTAACGCAGCTGGTGACTTCAAGTTGAAGCCAATGCTCATTTGCCATTCTGAAAACCTTGGGCCCTTAAGAATTTCACTAAACCTACTCTGCCTGTGCTCTCTCAATGAAACAACAAAGCCTGGATGATAGCATATCTGTTTACAACATGGTTTACTGTATATTTTAAGCCGAGTGTTGAGACCTACTGCTCAGAAAAAAAGATGCCTTTCAAAATATTACTGCTCACTGACAATGAGCCTAGTCACCCAAGAGCTCTGATGGGGATGTACGATCAGATTAATGTTGTTTTCATGCCCGCTAATACAACATCCATTCTGCAGCCCGTGAGACTTCAAAGTCTTATTATTTACAAAATACATTTTGTAAGGCTATAGCCGTCATAGATAGTGGTTCCTCTGAAAGATCTGGGCAAAGTAGTAAAGTGAAAACCTTGGAAAGAATTCGCCATTCCAGATGCCATTAAGAACATTCGTGATTCATGAGAAGAGGTCAAATAACATGAACTGGAGTTTGGAAGAAGTCGATTGCAATCTTCATGGATGACTTTGAAGGGTACAGACTTCAGGGGAGGAAGTAACTGCACATGTGGTGGAAATAGTAAGAGAACTAGAATTAGAGGAGGAGCCTGATAAAGATGGGGCTGACTTGCTACAATTTCATAATAAAACTTTAATAGATGAGCAGTTGCCTCTTATGGATGAGCAAAGAAAGCGGTTTCTTGGCATCTCATCCTGGTGGAGATGCTGTGAAGGGGTGCCTGGTGGCTCCCCTTGGCTAAGCGTCCAGCTTTGGCTCAGGTCATGATCTCATCGTTCATGAGTTGGAGCCCCGCACCAGGCTTGCTGCTGTCAGCGCAGAGCCTGCTTCAGATACTCTGTCTCCCTCTCTCTCTGCCTCTCCCTTGCTTGCTTGCTCTCTCTCAAAAATAAACACTTTTAGTACATAAAGTATTTAAAAAAAAAAAAAAAGATGCTGTGAAGGTGGCTGAAATGATAGCCAAAGACGTAGAATATTTAGAATAAATTTTGTTGATAAAGCAGCAGTAGGGATTTAGAGGGACGACTCTGATTTTGAAAGAAGTTCTATTGCAGGTAAAATGTTATCAAACAGCATCGCGTGGTACACAGAAATCGTTTATGAAAGGAAGAGTCGCTCAATGAGCAAACGTCACTGTTGTCTTAGTTTAAGAAATTGCCACAGTCACCTTGATCATCAGTAGCCATCAGCATGGAAGGAAGACCCTATCCCAGCACGGAGGTTATGACTCACTGAAAGCTCACATGATGGTTAGCAATTTTTAACAATAAAGTATTTCTAAATTAAGGCATGTACTTTTTTTTTTTAGACTCCACGTTATGTCACATTCAACAAACTACAGCGTAGCGTAAATATAACTTTTATGTGCACTAGAAAACCGAAAATTTCATTTGACTTTATTGTGATATTCTCTTTATGGTGGTGGTCTGGACCCAAACCCGAAGTATCTCCGAGCTATGCTGTGTTAGTAATTGTTGTGGTGGTGTTTTTACTGATCTGGTGTAGTTATGCTATTAGAATTAGGTTTAATCATTTGGGCTGCTTTGATTGTTCCCAAACCTTAGTTCAGAGTCAGTTTTAGTTATGTTTTTATCGTGCAGCATAATTGAATACAACTAAAGCACCCATACAACAGTTGGAAACATATTTATCTACAAGAAGGACTATTTATATCAGTGATTCTGGTGCAAGCTTTTCAGATTTTAATTATACCCGAGGGAAATAGTTGTACTCAGCAATATATCAAACTTTTGATGCCTCTGGAGTTCATTACCATACAATAATCGCATTATCTGTCACACTTTATTGCTTAATTTTTGCTTTTCAAAGCTCCTTTATTGGCTGCATTACTTGGTAGTAATGGAAAACACAAGGGGTTGCTATAATTGTAAACCTAGTTTCTTATGTGGGTGGAGTACTGAAATTATGTGTTGGGTAATACCTTTTTTTTTCTTTTTTTAAATGTTTTAATGTTTTATTTATTTTTGAGAGAGAGAGAGAGCACACAAGCAGGGGAGGGACAGAGAGAGAGAGAGGACGGAAGATCTGAAGCAGGCTATGCTCTGAGAACAGCAAGCCCAGTGTGAAGCTTGAACTTACGAACTGCCAGATCATGACGATCTTGACCTGACCTGAAGTCAGATGCTCAACCGACTGAGCCACCCAGTCGCCGCATACTTTTTTTTTTCTAACTCAAAAGATACTTGGATTTTTAATCTAGATTTTGCTCATGAAATATAGGCTTGGAAACAATATCTGCAGCCAAGTAGATATCAGTTATTAACTCCTTCTCCACAAAAGCTCCCAAGCTTTCTCTACTATGTAAATAAAATTCATTACATAACAATTAGAAAATACAGGTAGGCACAAAGAAAAAAAATCACTAGAGATAACAATAGTTAACCTTCTGTAAGTGCTTAGACTTTTTTCTAATAATATAGTATAATTTATAATATAACATAAATATATTCATTTTACAATGCAAACTCTATAAACTGCAAGTGTGCTTTTTTGCTTAATATGTTTTGAATGTCTTTTCATGTTAACACACTGCAATTCAATCATTCTTTATTGCTATATAATAGTCCACAGTTAGACTCACATGATATACACATTTACACCGTCTTTAATTTTCTTAAACATTTTAGTTTTAAGTAATCTCAACCTGGGGCTCAAATTCATAATCCCGAGATCAAGAACTGCACATTCTACCAACTGGGCCAGCCAGGGGTCCCTATACTGTCTTTTATTTTTTGATCTTCTAAACAACTAAACAAGAAACGTTCTCATATCTATGATTTGTCCAGTTAAATTTTTCGATAAGTTGCTAAAAGGAGAATTGTACAAAGTTGCCAATTTTAAAGGTTTATGAATCACAGTGGAAAAAATGGCTTCCATTAAAAGCTATACCAAAACATTCTTCTATGCTTTCTTGTGGATGAGGGATTCTGATTTCCCTACATGCTCGCTAACTCTAGGTAGTTTGTTTTTAATCTTTGTCAATCTGATAATAAAAATTTCATCTTGTTCTTATGTGCATTTGTTAAATCGCTAGAGAGAATAATTTTTTCGACATTTATATTTTTCCTCCAGTGAGTTGCTGCTTTGAATTTTTAGACTTGTTTTCTGCTAAAGCATTCATCTTTTTTCTTAATAATTTGAAAAGCTTTTGACATATTAAGGAGGTGATCTTTTAAGTATAATGCATTTTGTGAATGTTATCCTACTTCATACTTTGACTCTATGGGTTGTTGTTGTTGTTATATAAAAGTTATTAGCTACAAGAGGGAAATTTTACTGATTTTTTTTCAACAGGATAGAGGCAATAGTTATTTCTTACGCCTCTGTCTGGAATTTCTGGTTTTTTTCTATCCCTAGTACTTTAAGCATCTCTATATATATACTTTTGGGTTTTGTTTTGTTTTGTTTTGGCTTTTATTTTATTTTTTTTTAATTTAAATTTTAGTTAATTAATATATAGTGCAATATTGGTTTCAGAAGTAGAATTCAGTGGTTCATCACTCTCCTATCTAACACTTAGATCTTTCATCCATTTTGGATTTATTTTTGTGTATGGTGTAAGAAAGTGGCCCAGTTACATTTTTCTGTATTCCAAACTCCATTGTTGAAAAGACTGTCTTTTTTTCCATTGGATATTCTTTCCTGCTTCATCCAAGATGAGCTGACCATATAGTTGTGGGTCCATTTCTGGGTTTTCTGCTCTGTTCCATTGATCTATTTGTCTGTTTTTGTGTCAGTACCATACTGTTTTGACAACCACAGCTTTGTAATATAGCTTGAAAGCTGGACTCATGATGCCTCCAGTTTTGTTTTTCTTTTTCAGGATAAGCATCTATATATTTTATTGTTTGGTGGGCAAGTCCCCCTTCCTGCTGTTTCTTTGTTTTATATTTTGCTTTGCTTTAAAAAATATTTTGACTACTTAGCAAATTTATTTTTCACTAACAATTATTTTCCGATAAAATTTAGAATCTTTTCATTGATTAGAATTGGAACTATGAGTATGTTAATTTAAAAGCTAAATTTGGGGAGAATCAACATCTTTATTATATCAAGCCCTCTAGAGAGGAAACATGGTATCTCTCTCTAGAGAGTCAAGTTTGCATTTATGACTCTCAAGAATATTTGAGAATTTTATCTATATGGGTTGTATTTATTCTCTTAATAAATATTTATCGAGCACTTACTCTGTTCCAGGCACTGTTCTAGGTGCTGAGGATTTAATGGTGGCAGATTTATTTTTTTATTTTTTTATTATTTTTTTTAATATTTTAGTTACTTAAATATTTTTATTTTTATTTTTATTTTATTTATTTATTTTTTTTTATTTTTTATTTTTTAATATATGAAATTTACTGTCAAATTGGTTTCCATACAACACCCAGTGCTCATCCCAATAATGGTGGCAGATTTAAGCAGAAAGGTGGGATTATATTCTTGTGAGGAGATAGAAAGTAAACATATGAACCAATCAGTAAACTTAAAAAAGCCAGAGTGGGAAGTAATAAGATGGCAGCAAACAGGGTAGTTAGTGTGATAGCAATTAGATAGCAGGGAGTCTCCTTTAAAGAGGTGATGCTTGAACAGAGATTTGAATTCTAATAAAGACCCCCTTGTCTGGGGGAACATTTCAGGAGAAGGCAAGCAAACGTAAAACAGATTGGACTGCCCCTGCTGTGTTTGAGTCCGCAAAAGGGGGCGTGATGGAGCAGACTGAGCAGGGAGACAGGTAATAGGGAGTTGAGATCTGAAGCAGGCAGGATCCAGATCATGTCAGAATTAGTAATCTGGGAAGAGATACTTGGCTTTACTGCCTTATTGCATCAGGAAGTCACTGAAGAGCTTTAAGCAAGGAGGGATACGGTCAGATTTGTGTTTTAAAGATAAGCTGGCTGCGATGTGGAAAATAGACTGTCACGTAGCAAGTGAGGATGTGAATGAAGATGCTTGTTAGAAGGCACTTAGGAGCCTTCAAGTGCAGAGCAGAGGTGAAAATGAAAGCAGCAGCAACTATGAGCAGGAACTGGGCACTCAGGTAACCTGAATACTTAATTCACCGGAGGAAAATCAGGGCCATGGCTTCCCAAGAGGTTGCCTTCAAAGCAGTCTCTAATGCCTTACAGGCCAAGAGAGGGAAGGATGGACCCAGGAGGCAGGGACAGAGGATTTTGGGTAAGGGAAAGGAAAAACTACCCAATGATACTAGGTAGCTATTTTGAGATTATTCCGTTTTAAAAGGAAATACTTAATTCTTTTCTATACTTCCTCTGAACTTGTCAATATCTCATATCTATTAATGACTAGTATTATAATTTATAAAGTTTCATTTTAATGAAGATGGTGACTAATATAGCTAAATTTCCAAGGCGTCACATATCAGAGGAGAAAACAACAATGACAACCCTGGAAATGGTACAAAGAATGCAAAAATATTAGCCAATGACAACTTTAGAACCAGGTGGGTCCTATGCCTTCACTGGAAATTGAAAATATCTGTGTACTGCTAATAAAAAATTAATATAAAGTGTTAGATGTTAGATAGTGGTGCAGTCTATTGACAAAAATACTATTTCTCATTACAGTTTTAGAGAAGCTAAAATTTCTACCACTAACTTCACTAGTTATCATTTTTAATAATTTTGCATTAATTATTTTTCTTATTAATCTATAGTTAACAAATTTGTTTAGTGCGACTTTGTTTAGTTTCTTCTGTTATGCTGTAAGCTTATACTTTAGCATTTTCATTTCACAGGTGAGAAAAAAAAATCAGAGATATGACATTGCCCATTGACGTTCACTCATTTGGAAAGTGATTATCAGGTTACTCAGATCCTGGCCCTCTCCCTCTAAAACCAGATTATGTTTCCATCAGTCACTGTCTAAAGATATTGCTGTGATGTTATTTTACATGGAAAAACAACTCACGGTAAGCATCATCCTGAGGAGAGAACTCCAACAGTTTTAGGGAGTGGAACAAGCAGAATTCTGAGGGTGCGAAGTTTGGTGATATTTGGACATTAGGCATTCAACAGTATCGTAGGGCACCTGGGATCCATCAGAGACTAACCTCTGCAGTCTAGGACCCTCACCTGAGAATCAGCACACTGATCTGAAGCACCTTGGACCCTGCTCTGAAGGAAGGAGAATCAAGCACTTAATTTCTCGTTTTGCCCTTGAATTCACAAAGAGAAAAAAAATTTGTCTAAATATAAACAAACTTGCAAATTTTTTTATTGATACTGATAGATTTATCAATCTTAATCCTACCACTGTTACACATCACCCTTGAAGTCAACGAGCTTCTCAGATCATGGATATATCTAAGAATCTTCAGACATTTTCCATGTCCCAGCCATTAACTGTTACCCTTGAACCTTTACCGAGAAATATTCTTTCCTCCTCTGTGATACCATACCAGCTAACTTGACAGGGAAGAATTTACTGTTCAAATATTATTGCCAGATTAAATATACTTCTGATGATGTTTTCCTCAATGCCCCTGAAGACCACCCTATTCATAATGCAATCAGATCTAATTTGGATATTGATTTATCAACACCTTTATGTCTAAATCAAGCCCAGACTAAAGATCTCAAGGAGATGCAGCCTTTTAGGGGGACACAAAGTCCCACAGATATAGGCAGGATTATTGGGGCTGCACATATCAAGGTTCAGATTGATTCATTTTAACCTCTACCCCAACTTGCACCATACCTTCTTAAACTAAAAGCTAAAGAAAGACCAAAACTAATAGCTGAAAGAATAATAATTAAAGGATTCATCATACCTTCCACAGCCCTTGTAACACTCTGATCGTCCCCATTAAAATTCCCAATAGGTGAGGTTAAAAGCTTTCTATGCAACCTCAGGACATTATTAGAATAATAATTCTCTACCTCCCTATTGGGCTAAACCCAAACATTTTTTCATCTCTGGTGCCTCTTGAGGTGACATATTTTACAGTTGTAGATTATTGTTCTGTGAAAATTTCTTTAATGTTCCTTTAGATTATGAAGCTTAAATCAAAACAGTCAATAGTTTTTTTTTTCCCTTCTCCTGGGAAAGTCAACAATATACTTGGGCTGTTTGCTCTAAGAATTTGCTGAGGCACCATTCTACTTTACATAATCAATCTAGACTTCAAGGACATACATTTCATTGTGATTTATTTTATCTAATATGTGAATGACCGTTTGTTGTGTTCTCAAGATAAGGTCAACTCTGGGTCCCTCTAGGTATTTATTGTTTTAGCTCAGAAAGGACATAAGGTTCCCAAAGAGTGGTATCCCAAGGTGGTGAATCCCTTATTTCCAACAGACCCTTGGCTTGTTCACACTCTTCCTAGCTAGTAACTAAGAAACAATCAAGTGGATGTCTTGAGTCTCATTGTCTACTCTAGGCAATGATTCTGCAACTTTTCTGAAATTGTTATGCCCCCAAATGATTTAACTAAATCCTCGGTAATTTCTGGAATTCTAAACATGAACAGATTTAAAATTAGCCCTTCTATCACCACCTGCTCTGGTTTGACCTTGACTATCATTAGAACTTCTGTTCGTATATGAGAGATATGGATAAGCCTTTGGACTTCTGATTCAATTTCATAGTAACTATCAGAGATCAATGATCTCTTTCTTGATCATCCAGTGGCAAAGTCTACTCACCTTGTCTAAGCAGCTAAACTAGTGGAGGCTTCTACCAATTTAATCTGAGACTTTCCTTTAAATTTGATGGTCTTTTGTGATGCAGAGCCTTTGTTGCTGAAACACACACATTTACTAACAAGTAGCCTGACGACCTATGAAATCCTATTATTTTCCTGTGCACATATTTCCATTTATCATTGTAATAGTTGAATTCTTATATTCTTCTTCTATAACTTAAAGAGGAGGAGATTCATGAACACCAAACTTTTAGTTATGAGCTAGATATAGTCAAAATATATTTGTTAGAAATACTTGAGGAGAAAACAAACTTAATCTTCTCTATCGTGGGTCATATCTTTCGTCTGAAACAGAAAAATATCAGGTAGAATATGCTGTAACAGATCTTCTAGAATATGACTTCTTGCCAGTGGTAAAACCTGACCAGATGGCAGTGCTCATTGTGCACATCAGAGTGTGTTATTAGCTAGAGATTAATAAATATACAGATAAGATATCCTTTTGGGGGTGGTACATAGTTTTGGAATGCTTTGGAACAAAAAGGGATCCTGATCTTATTAAGAATCCCAATTAAAAATGCTCAGCAACCTAAAGAACTTTAGAGCCTTATAAAACTTCCTAAGACGTCTATTACAAAAGTAAGTGCTTGAACAAAAATACGTGCTATTACAAAAGTAGGTGCTTATAGCTAGCCTGGAGACTAAAAAAAATAAAATGAAATGCCTTGATTGATCACGAAACCAGGCAGATAGACTTTCCTAAGAGCCTAACTAAATCTCTGGAAAAGTTGAAAGAGGCTATCATAGAATGCTTGTATCCAGCTTCTCAGAAAATAGGTACTGGGATAAATGTGGGTGTAAATTAGGTGTAAACCAGCTACCCGTTTTCCTCTTTTGCTGGTTTAGGGCTACCTTTATCTAAGAATTAGATAAAGATTTATTAAGAATAAAGCCACTATTCTTAATGCTGCTTCTTGCATCCTCAATCACTCATTGATAAGAGCCCAGTATCATGCTTCATTAGTGAACTGACAGCTAGGTTTGTGCACATTTTTATTTAGGGGTGTGTTAGTTTCCAAGGGCTGCCATAACACATGACCACAGACCAGGCAGCTTAAAACAACAGCATTTTTTTTTTTTTTTTTTTTTTGTATCATAGTTCTGGAGGCTCTAAGTCCAATATCAAGGTGTCAGCTGGCCTGCTCCTTCTGAAGACTGTGAGGGAGAATTTTTCCCTTGCCTCTCTCTCTGTCCTAGTGGCGACCATGGGCTCAAGGCTGTATCCCAACAATTACTGCTTTTATCACCACATGGCATTTTCCCATGTCCAAATCTCCTTCTCCTTGTAAGGACACCAGTCATTGGATTAGGGGCCACTCTAGTGTAGTATAACTTCATCTTAACTTGATTACATCCTCAAAGGCCTTATTACAAAATAAATTCACGCATACACGTTTCCGATGGGCTAGAATTTGTGGGGGGAGTCACTGTTCTACCTAGTATAGGAGGCCACCTAGTTTCCCTTGGCTCTAGTTCCTTGCAGTAATCAGTCGGCGTCCTGAGTAAATGAATTCAACCACTGGATGACTCTTTAGATGGAAACTACCACAGAGGTTAAATAACCAGAAACCCCAAACTCCCTCTTATGTTGCACCTAGAAAAAGGAGGTTCTTATCTCCACTGAAAAATACTCAGCAACCTTCTGGGGAAACCAGCTTCTGTAATTACACCTTTACAGAAATCGAATGTGAAAGAGAGCTAGAGGACAGATGGTAAACATTTGGAGGTTATCTCATGAGTAAGATACACTCTACTTTTGAGCCACCTAATGATTGCTACACTGAGGATTTCATTACATGGCAGAAAAATATTCTTGGTAACAACATATTGCAACACTATTTGGCAATCAAATAGGTATACTTTGGCTACAACAGGTCACTGGGTGGCCTTCAATGACTGGTTTTGAATTTGTACACAGTAGCCTGCTAGCTGCTACCTGTAAGCTGGGTAGCAACTCATGATCTTGGTAAATGGTACATGGTAACTTTCAATATAGTTCCTGGCATCACTTAGGCTCTACTTTGGCCCATACATTTTGCCTTAGAACAAGTAGAAGACCAGGAGCAGTAGAGGCAGAGTGACAAATGATGAGTTCGAGTCATCCAGGTATCTTGCCCGAAGAGAATAGGACCAAAAAAATCAGGGAAACTGAGATGTGGTGGTAGTTGGAGGGGAGAAAGTTATGGCAAACATCCATTACATTAAAATAAATATTTGATCTTATTTGCAATGCTAATTACTTGTCTTAATTCAGGCTGCTATAACAAATTACTATATACTGGGTGGCATATGCAACATGTTTATTTCTCTGTTCTGGAGGCCAGAAGTCTGCAATCAGGGGGCCAGCAAGGTGGGATTCTGGTGAAGACCCTCTTCCAGGTTGCAGACAGCTAACTTCTTGTGTCCTTACATGGTAGAAAGAGAGTGCGCTAGCTCCCTGGCCTCTTTTTATAAAGGTACTAATTACCTCTAAAGGCCCCATTTCCAAATACTATCACACTGGGGCTGAGATTTCAACATGTGGATTTTGGAGGGACACAAATACTCAGTTTGTGATACTTACATTGCAATTTGAAAATCCATATAAATATCCTCTAGACATGCTCCTTTAAGTATAATCCTGTGGATGGATAGCTTGGAAGCTTGTTAGAAATTGGGTAACTCAGGCCACACTCAAGAACAGCTGAATCAGAATCTGCATTTTAACAAGACTCCCAGGGTGACTTATATGCACAGTCAAGTCTGAGAAACACTAGAGCACAATAGATCTTGGATAGAGCTAAGGAACTTAACACAGACTCTCAGGCCCTCCTGGGGCCTATTGCACTAGAATTTTTGTGCACAGATCCTGAGAAAATGGAGACGAGTTTAGGTCACCCTTGGAAATTGAAGCAAGTAAATCAACACATTATAGGTAGGATTTGTCATTGCTAAAAGGAGGTAGCATATTAGAGTAGAACAAAGCCGGAGGATTTAGAGTTCAAGTTCTGTTTTTGTTTTTCCATTTATTATCTGCTAACTATAAGCTATTCCTTATTTAAATTTTGGGCTTCAGTTTCATTGATACAAGAGATATAACAACATCTTCTTGAGGAAGATCTTATAAGAGTTAAATGCAAATCTAGGTGAAAATGCTTTGCAAGCTATAAATTCTTACATACATGTAAATCAGTTAAATTATGTTATTTGGCAAGTATCTTACCCTAGAGATGGTTTACACTTACATTCATGATAATGGTCTGTTTTTAAATTATCCATCTGTGATCTTTAGGTGAGAAAATTTCAGTATGACTTATATTTTCCAGATATTTTCTGCAAGTCAGTTGTTTGCTTCTGTGGATTTTCTTAGAGGAATAAGACTGCATGGACTGATTTCCTTCCTTCCTCCCTCCTTTCCTGCCTTCCTGCCTTCTTCCTTCCCTCCCTTCTCTCTCCCTCTTGCTCTCCCTCTCTCTTTCCCTCTCCACCCCCCACCCCCCAACCCATCTCTGTCTCTCTCTTTCTATCTTGTTTCATTCAGCAACCATTTATGAGTATTTGGGACATTACACTGGGAATACAGTGGTGTTGACACTGTTGACAAGGGTCAACAAGGGTTGACAAGGTTCTTGTCCTTATGGAACTTGTATCCTTGTGGGGAAAACAGATTATTAAAAACAATGGGAATATAATTTCAGTTGGGTGAAATTTCTATGAATACACTAAAGTAGAATCAGGGCATAGAAGGGCTGGAGGTATGTAAGTAGGGGAGGAAGACCATGTTAGTTTAGACAAAGTCATCAGGAAAAGGCCTCTGTGGGAGTGATTTTCCATCAGACACCGAAATAAAATGAGTGTGAGCCACATTAAGATTTGAATCAGCAGGACTTCAGGTGAAGGGAAAAGCAATTATAATATCCTTCTCACTTACCATGTTTGAGAAAGGGTAAGGATGCCATTCTGGTGGGGGTGGAGTGAGCAGGGAGGACAGTGGTAGGAGGTGAGGTTAGAGAGGAGGCAGAGGAGGGAAGCCTTTCAGGGCCTTGTAGCAGAGGTAAGGAGTTTGGAGTTTTTCCTAAGTGTGTAGTGGGCAGGAATTTCTGTTTATAAATAGGTATACTGCCTTTTGTGTATTTGTCTGACGTGAATTAATTCCTACAGAGTCCAGACAACTTTTGATACACACACACAAATAAAGTGCTTGAGTCTGAAGGCCTGAACCTAAACTCAGCCAGGTGACCCCTTCATGGATCAGGCAGGTTGTTGCTTTTCGATTTTTTCTTTGGATTCATCAGGATTATTTTTATCTTAAGACATAGAAACCTATCAGAATATTTGTGCCAATTTTTTCCCCTAAAGGCTAAGCAAAGAAAGAGATTTATCAACTTCTATAAAGGAAGAGCCCATGGGTAGCTTGGCTTCAGATATGATCTAGCTCAGACCAACTCACGTGATCTCTCAGCTCTGCGTCAGCTCTACCCCCAGGCTTCATGGGGTTGCTTCCTAGAACCCAGCTTGTTTTTGTTTGTTTGTTTGTTTGTTTGTTTAACGTTTATCTACTTTTGAGAGAAAGGGCAGAAGCAGGGGAGGGGCAAAGAGAGAGGGAGACAGAGGATCCAAAGCAGGCTCCACACTGACAGCAGCAAGCCCGACGTGGGGCTCGAACTCATGAACCGTGTGATCATGACCTGAGCCAAAGTTGGACATGCAACTGATTGAGCCACCCAGGTGCCCCCATTTGTTTGTTTTTTAATGGCTGTAGCAATTTGATTCTCAAATACTCTTTCCTTGCATTACCAACTAAAAAAAGAAAGCACATCTCTGAGAGATGGCTTGGAATATGGAGAGGGTAGGGGGAGAAGAGAGGAAACTTATTTTTCAGAGCCCTAGCAACTGTTTCCTCAGGTCTCATTGGATTAAATTCCATCTTGATCCACTCCTGAATTAACCCTATGGCCAGGGAGATGGTGTTCTCTTATTGGCTTATACCAATCAAACCCATTCCTAGAGCTAAACGTATGGTTAATCCTACTCTAACTGAATAGCATAGAATGGGGAAAGAGTTATATCTCTAAAGAAAAATCTAAGTGTCTTGGTGGAAAGGGCAGGGGCGGGGGTAGGGGGGAAGAATCCACACTAGACCAAGACAGGGCAGACTATAGCCTGTGGGCCAAAGGTCACCTACTGACTATTTAGTATACCTTGGGGGCTAAGAATGGTTTTTACCGGTCTTTTTTTTTTTTTTTAAGATTTTTTTAAAAGTTTATTTATTTATTTTGAGACAGAGAGAGTGCACACAAAAGCATGAGTTGGGAGAGGCAGGAGAGACAGAGAGAGGGAGAGAGAGAATCCCAAGCAGAGCCCATGTGGGTCTGGAAATCATGAACCGTGAGATTGTGACCTAAACTGAAGTCCAAGTCGAACGCTTAACCAACTGAGTCACCCAGACACCCTGGTTTTTATGTTTTTGAATGGTTTTTACAAAATTAAAAAAATTACATTTTGTGACACAAGAAAGTTGTACAAAATTTAAATTTTGGTGTCCACAATAAAAGTTTCATTGGAACCCACTTATGTTCATTTGTTTATATGTTGTCTACAGCTGCCTTCATGCTACAGCCAGAGTAGTTGCAATAGACATCATATGGTATCCAGAACTTAAGTAAAGCCTATTTACTCCCTTTTGAGAAAAAGTTTGCCAACCCCAGTACTAGACCATCTAAATTAGCTTAAGAAAAAAAAAAAAAAGGTGGGGTTGGCGGAGTAAATGGCTAACATCACCGAAAATTGCAGAGGTGGATGTTTTCAGGCCTGGCTAGGACTAGGGACCTCTAACGAGGTCCCCAAGATTTTTCTCTCTGTGTCATTCTTATTCTCAATCTTGCTCTTACACGCTTTTCCTTTCCTGCCATCCCTCAGCTCTGCTTTTTTTCTAGGTTAGTTTTGTTGGCAGGAATGCTCTTCCCAAGTGGTAGCAAATATACCACTAGCAGCTCTAGACTTATATTGTTCTTATGGTTAGTGAACCCGGACAGCATATATTTCCCAAGAACTTTGGCAAAAGCCCAGAGGAAAATTCTGATGGCTCTGCCTTGGAACTATAGCTCATTGATGGGATGGGATCTCTGGGCCTGGAGAGGGAAGGGTTCTGATTAACCACCCGGGGGGATGTGCTCAACCTTGTTTCTGAGGTCCTGAGGCCAGAGTACAGATAACCCCACTAGTGGTTGGTGGAAAATTCCCAAAAGGGAAAGATGTCAGAAGACACAAAGCATCAGATGTTTGCTAAAAACCCACCCTTGATATTATTTAAACGATTTTTTTTTTTTGCTTTCATGGATATTCATCAAATCGCTGATTTTATTTCATTAGGCTTGTTTTAAAAAGTATTTCATACTGCTGCTTCCCAAGGTGGGGGAAAAAGAAAAAAAAAAAAGTATTTCAGTAACTGTGTATGGTAAAAAAAAATGCGTTGAGGGGTGCCTATTTCAAATTTTGGAGAATTGTTTAGGATCCATTCTGTGATAAGAAGCTGGCATTGTAAAGTAGATTTTTTTCCCCCCAGAGCCGGTTCAAGGGAATCTATGCCTGCTTATCCAGTCGAAGCATGAAACAAAAGGGAATGTTTTCACGGCAAACAGCTTTTCAGAGAGAACAGTTGCTTAGGCAGTTTTTAGGAGCGATGGGATTTCAACGTGGTGGAAAATACATAAAGCCCAAATACCTGATGAAACTTGTCAACACTTTTAATTCTACATCTGTTGTTGATCACACTATGGGACTTGTTAATATGTTTATGGTCATGTTGCCACAATGGGAAACACCAAGTTCAATTGTCATGTCTAGTCAGGTAGGGCACCGGGTCCTTCATGTATATTTCATGACAAACTATTCCATTAAAACATGGCTGGGTTATTTCATTAATGTAACTCACAGAAAACCTTGTGTTGGGTTTTGTTATTCTTTGTGCCCCAGGCATAAGCAAGTAGAAGAATTCAAGACATTGAAGCCAAGAAAGTGGCATAGTAATTAGCTCCCCCATTAACAAAACATCAGTTTTGTGTGAAGTGCTAGTTAGGTTTGTAGAGTTGTCATCTTTCATCTGGTTAGCAAGTGAACAGAAAAGCCGGCTTTTTGATGTGGAATGTGCTAGAGTTCAGGTACTTGTTAAGCACTTCTAGTTGTTAAAATTGAGAAAATACTAGGGGCTTGTGCTATCATATTGCAACTAACATTTCCTATCAACACTAAAGTAAACCTTTTTAAACAATGAATTAAAATAGATTTCCCCCCCCCCATCTGTAATATGTCTGCCCTCCTCTTCTCCCCACAAGTTTGCCTCTGAATGAGGTATAAGTGAGAGGTATAGGTACCATCCAGTAAAGCCTCCTAGGCTTGAACACACCACACAGGAAATTACATGGGATCTCCTACTTAAAATGCTTCATGCTTAGGGGCACCTCAGTGGCTCAGTTGGTTTCAGTGTCTGACTCTTGATTTCAGCTCAGGTCATGATCTCACGATTCATGCGATCGAGCCGCTTGTTGGGCCCTGCACTAGTGGCATGGAGCCTGCTTGGGATTCTCTGTCTCCCCCTCCTAAGCCCTTCCCCTGCTTGTCACTCACTCTCTCTCTCTCTCTCTCTCTCAAAATAAATTTTAAAAAAATTAAAAAAATACTTGATGCTTAAACAAAATAACTGAATAAGATCCATTTAAAATAATTAAAGAAAAAAATTTAGAGTTGCATTGACAAATGCCATCTATAAGCTTTAGGTGACTCAACTCCCATAGACTTCAGCCATCCCAGACCTCTGACAGACCATGTCTGATCCACTTTTGTATACCAAGTGCCTAGCAGAGTGCCTGGCACACAACAAGCACCACATAAATGAATATATAAAACTCTTTCCCTCCATGCACACATCATTTTCCATCATGTTGTTATAGTTTTGTGTATGTCTTAACTTCCGCACTAAAAGCCATGGTCCTTGAAAGCAGAATCTATTATGAAACACCACATATAGTCTTTAATGTCTAGTGTGCATGAAATATCAATTTTTAAGTGAAAATAAGATATTTATTACATCCAAAATATGTTGCTCATGGGAAGTAGAAAACGGTGTATATATCCTGATTTCCTCTTAATAATGGTTTATTTTCTCATGAGAACTAGTTTTTATTGTCTTCATTAATGATCTGGACAAGGTAGAGGGATTTAAGCAGATGGTACCCATAGCTGCTCCTTTATTCTCAAACATTTAAAATAAAATGAAGGGCGGGATAAAGTTGTAAAACAGGAAGGCACAGAATCCCAAGTTGAAATATTCCCTGGTGTTTTTCAGCTGCTTTATTTGGGAATGGTCTTTACCCTAATGTCTACTGGTTGGAAGATCAAGTGAGGAATAACTCTCAGATGGATACCTAGGCAGAAAATGAATGTCCTGATGAGACAAATACTAACAATATATTTACGAGATTTGACTATGGGTAGAAAATAAGAAATGAGGGGCAATGGGGAAAATGAAAAGAATGGACATCTATAAAAACAATCCAGATGGTAGATATTATAGCTCAAAGAGGAAAAACCAAAACCAAAACAAAAGTTTCATGGAATTTTATAGCAAAATGTGACGCAGTAGACTCATGCCATTTTGCGTGTTTAGTTTCTTGAATACGAGCTCAATGAGATTGGGGCAGTGTTCATCTGCGCTCACCTACTACAATGCCTGGCGTATAGTTGGTGCTTCATAAATATTTGAGGAATGAATAAATGATTTCCAGAGTCAGGAGCCTAGTCTCAAACTCTGCATTGCCTTAACACCGAGTTATTAAAAGTATGAAGACACAGAACACCCAAAGTCATCGAGCATTGGGAGGAAACTTGATACTTTTTGTATCCTGTTCTTTCCAGTTTTTTCTCTCATTTGCAATCTTTACTGCTTCTCAAACTTCTTATTCCTTTTTTTTTTTCCACACAAAAAATATTTGCAAATGCTTGCAAAAGGATTGCTTAAGGAGAACAACTTTCCTTTCAAGATCCATATAGACTTCTGGTAGTATGAACACGCACTTTAAATAATTAATTTTTTTTAAGGTTTTGTATAACACCTTTCCACTAGAGAATATTGTTTTGGTTTAAGAATTTCCACTTTTTTTGTAAACAGGAAAAAAATCGTTCTCCTTTGTGGCGAGGATGTGAAAACAGAACTATTCCCAAATAGGTCTCATTAAGACAACAAAACCAGTCTACGTCCCAAGAGCTTCTCTCTCTGCACCGTCTTGCAGCAATCCCATCTGTTTCTGACTGTTGGCGTAACAGTTAAAGTAATCTTTTAAGTTAATACACAGCAACAAGCTAATTTAGCAGACGTGATAAAACAATATGTTTTTGTCAAAGTTTGCTTGTCAAATTTGATGGAGTTTGACTAAGAAAAATGGTAAAGGAAGAGCTAGCCATTAAAACTAATGTTTACCTTTACAATTAATATCTGTAACAGCGAAGGAAAGAGCCATCATAAACAGATGATTTAAAATGGATAGCATGCTCCTCAATGCTCATTTCATGGGACATAGCCCAGCACTTAAATTTATCGTCAGTGAAATAATAAGATAGGCTCACCGGTGCTCCTGGTACTATGCTAGACTCAAAGAATAATGTCTTGAACTTCCTCCTCTTTCTTTGACCTCTTCCCATAAAGCATAAGGGTTACTAAGCACCAAACAAATCTGCCACCATTTTTCAAGCTGACTGAGCATTTAATATAAACAAACCTTGCAATTCTTTGCCTGTCTATGGGTAAAACCTTGCCAGAGTATTTTATATTGGCCAGTGTTTAAAGATAATCATTATTTTTTGCCTTCAAAATTATCTTAGCAGCTGCTATAAATTTAAGATATGCAAATATGCAGTGAACAGGTACTATCTACAAAGCAAAGTGAAATGTGACAAGTAGAATAAGATTTATTATTTAAATCATTTCTAATTTTCACAGATATTTAGGCAGAATGTTCATTTACCTCATTTGGAAATGAAAGAAATGATGCCCACATTGCCCATTTCCAAAAGATGTAAGGAGCAAATGACATAATTATGTGTTAAAATGTGTGTCAAATACTATATAATAGAGGGTATTGGTATAATATCTGTAATTAAATAATACTAAGTAAATAATGCTAAATGTTTTCAAAATTCTTTTTAACTGGATTATCTTGACTCCTCAATTTTATTTTATTTTATTGTCATTTTTTTTAATGTTTATTTATTTTTGAGAGAGAGACAGAATGAGAGTGTGGGAGGTATAGAGAGAGAGGGAGACACAGAATCCGAAGCAGGCTCCAGGCTCTAAGCTATCAGCACAGAGCTGGATGTGGGGCTCGAACCCACAGACCGTGAGATTATGACCTGAGCTGCAGTCGGATGCTTAGTCAATTGAGCCACCCAGGTGACCCATTAATTCCTCAATTTTAGAGACAAAGTTGAGGTGTATCCTGGAAATTTTGTAGTTTGGGGATATTAGCAGGGATTATATTTAGGTTGGATTATTTTAGTTCAAAGTATCAGAAAACCTCAACTCAATCTGACTTAAATAACAAGATCACAAAACATGCAGTCTGGAGTTTTGAAATGATCATTCAGAATCTTCTTGGCCATGCTTTTTCTTTGCCTACTCTCAGATCCTCAGACATGATTAGATGCAAAGGGAAAAAAAAAAGGACAGTCTCTCCCTGCTTCTTTATAGAGGATGAGGAAGTCCTTCCTAGAAACCCCCAACAAACTTTATGTCATGTCTCCTGACAAGAATGATGTCACAAACCCAATCAATGACAATGAGAACAGGACTCCCAGGGCTGGTTTAGACAAGCTAGGCTATAACCCTAGATCCAGGGTGGGGCCCATGAGCAAATTGGAGATTCTGTCAGAAGAAAAGAGTGGGGGATGAACACTGGATGAATAACCAACAGAATCCACTATACCTGGGTTCTTCGGCCCCTTCTCACTGAATTTTAATTTACTTATTTTGAATTTACTCACTGTTAATTTTCTCATTGTTTTAATTAACTCATGAGTTTATTATTTCTCTGGGAGTGACTCTTGAACTTCAGATTCATATTGCCAAGATTCTACTAGATATCACACATTTATATTAATAAATCTCATCATCTAAACTCTTAAGCTTATATATCTTTGACTTTGATAGCACCATTTTTCCAGTGTGGCCATTTTAAAATAGACACTCAAATTCTGTGATGCTCCTCCCATTGAGGGGTGGGTTTATGTGCCTACACTGTAAACATGCATAGCCTTAATCTCCATTGACCAATAGAGTACAGTGAAAGTGACAGAATGTGACTTCCAAGGCTCATAGCAGGCCATGAACTTCTTCCTTATTATATTGAAACGCTTGCTCTTAGAGCCCTGAGGCGCAATGTAAGAAGTCTGACTTTCCTGAGACAACCATGGAGAGGCCACATGGATAGTCTCCAAGGAAAGCCAGAGACAGAGAGAGGCACCATAAGCTCAAGCCATTAGTCACACTAGACTAGGTGCCAGACCTGAGAGTAAAGAAACTTCCAGACAATTCTAGCTCCCAGGCTTCAAGTCAATCCCTGTCATTTAACTCTTTTTGGCTGAAGCTCCAGACATTGTGGAGTAAGGATAGGTAATCCCTGCCATACCCTGTTTGAATTCTTGACCCACAGATCATGAGTGTGGCAGATTGTGTCTTCCAAACATGACTATAACAAAACTCCCCATTCTAGATGCTCTATTGCACTGGCATTCCCCCTATAGAGTGGTGGGATATAAGTCCCCTACCCTTGAATCTGCACAGGCTTTCAAGTGCTTTATCAACTGGGTACAGAAGAAATGCTGCTCTGTGACTTCTGAAACTAGGTTATAAAACACCATGTGGCTTCTGCCTTGGTCTTGTGCTCTCTGGATGCTCCCTTCAGGGATTCTTCCTCTCAATGTCCAGCCATCATGCTAGAGGAGCTCAGGCCACATGGAGAGGCTACATTAGGTGCTATGGACAACCGTTCCAGCTAAGTCCAGCTTTGAGTCATCCTAGCCCAGGTGGCAGACATATAAATAAATAAGCCTCCAAATAGCTCTGGGTCTAGATGTCCAAGTCACCCCTAGACATTAGATACTTCCCATTACATTACAGACATTATAGAACAGAGACAAGCCATCCCCACTGTGCCCCGTCTAAAATCCTGCCATCTTGTTGTGGATGGATAGATGGACAAATGGATGGATGATAGATGGATGGATAGCCGTGGATGCCTAATGCCCTGCACACACAAACTGCTGAATGGAAGCATTTCAGTGAGCATGACAGCCTATGGCAGGAATATATGTGTGTCTGTCTGTACAGACAAAACCTTTACACTCTAAGGCTTGGAAATTTTCAAGACAAAATGTCACGGAAACAGCAAAGCCAAGGACAGAGCCACGCCTGGATTCCCAATCTCAGGATGTGTGGAGGGCTGTGCTTGGAGGCTGTAATGAGTTATCCGTTCAGGCCTTGGTTCAATACAGCCCTGAGCAAAAATGAAGAAAAGTTATCTAGTAGTACATAATCTAGTAGTACGCATAATCTATCAGTACAATATAATAGTTATTGTTTTGTGACATTGAATTTGGGGTGTCTTGTTATGTAGCAATGTCTTTCCAAAACAGCATAATTAGTTGGTTCTTGCTTTAAGCCATTGAGGTTTGGGATGGTTTGTTATGTAGTAACAGACAATAGAATACCAGCTGCTCAGGGATGAAATTGTTTCACTCTCCCCTTTCTTCCCATCCATGTTCACTCAGAATTATTCCGAGAACTCTACTTCTGCTATGCTCCTTGAATTTATCTTCTCCTTTCTATTACCAGTGTCACTGTTTTGTTCAGGAATTTTGGCCCTTTTTCCAGAGAATTACAATAGTCTCTTAACTGATCTCCCTGCTTCTCAACTGTCTTACCTACTATTTCTCCATATCCTCTGCCCAGTCTGTCCCATACACTGCCACCAGGATTGTCACTGTAAACAGAGGACTGAGTTGTCATACAGTGCTCCTGCTCAAAAACTTGCCGTGATTCCCTACTGCACACAGAGGAAAGTCTGAATTCCTTGCATGATGTTCAGAGATCCCCACAATTTTATGTTCTAGCCAGAGGAGTTGTATAGCTCTTCTCTTCAGGCTTGCTTGCTTTCTTTCTTTCTTTCCTTCCTTCCTTCCTTCCTTCCTTCCTTCCTTCCTTCTTTTTTTTTTTCACTCAAGATATGTCTTTTGCCCTTGGGTCCTTCTTCAGTCTGTATTCTTCAAAGTCCATTCCAAACCCTAGTATCTTCTAATATGGTCACTAAGTCTTCCTGGATCGCCAAAAGACAGAAACTGTTTCACATCCCTAGAAGACTTCATTTGTACTACTAATAAAGGATTTATCATATCTGCCTCATATTACAATTCTCTATGTAAATGTTGTCTTCTTTCACTATATTGAGATCTCCCAAAGGCAAGAATTTTTTATTCACCTTAAAACCTCTAACTTGGGGCATCACATAGTCATTTCTCAATAAACATTTGCTAAAACAAATGGAATCATGTATTTATTCTGTGTTGTCAGGAGATTTCTTTATCATACACTGGTGCTTCAGTTAACTCGTTGTATTAGTTCTCAGAGCTGCCATGATACATTACCACAAACTTGGTAGCTTGAAACAACAAACATTCATTCTCTCCCAGTTCTGGAGGCCAAAAGTCTGTGACTGAGGTATTGGCAGGGCTGCGCTCTCTTGCAGGTTCTAGAAGGAGTCTATCCCTTGCCTCTTGTAGCTTCTAGTGGCTGCCCAACACTCCTCGTGCTCCTTGACTTGTGGCCACATCACTCCAATCTCTGCCTCTGTCTTCACATCACTTCTCCTCTGTGGGTCCGTGTCCAATCTCCTGCCTCTATTTTATAAGGACATTCCTCATGATCCTTAACCTACTAGCATTTATAATAGAAGGTGATTTTCATAGATTCCAGGGATTTAATATGAATATCTTTGGGGAGTGGCGGTGGTATTTTTTGGCCTACCATACTTCTCAAAGCTACTGAGATTTGCTCTCTTTCTATCTCTTTTCCTGCTTTTGTTGATTTCCCTCCTCTTTACTTAGAATTCTTATTGTAAATATTTGCGGGTCCTTTTTCAAATTTGTTTTGTTTTCTTAAATCTCTTACCAACTCTTTCTACTTCTAAGTATTAAGAATATTTATCCATCATATGGGATATTTTAGTGGCAGTGAAATATAAATTTTATCTCGTTGGTCTTTTTCTGGCTTTTATTAACAAATGTTGGAACAAACGAAATTCATTTGCAGCACATGCCTGCTGAATCAGCTTTTGGATTTCCAAACAAAGCATAAACCTCACAGAGCATGGCAAGCAGGTCCTTTATCTCTTTTACAGGTGAGAAGAACGAGACGAGAATAATAGTTAGAAATCCCTCATCTGCAAGTACCAGAAAACCAACTTATGATGACCTAAATAAATGAGAATCTGTTGTTCTTACAATGTTGCTGTTGGCTTATTGGCTGAGGGGTCAGTTGTTGATCTCTTAGATTCTCATGGATTTTCCTCCATGTCGAGAGATGGCTTCCCCAGCAGCTTCCGACATGATGTCTATGTTCAAGGGAGGAAAAGAGTGCAGCCATTGTTATATTTGCTTCTGTTAATAAGAATAAAAAAAGCAAATGACTTTCTAAAGTCTCCAGCAGACTTACAGTTTTGTCTTATTGGCCAGAACTTCTCCTGGTTTTGAGAAAAGCAAGGAAATTAGTATTCATCCTCCATTGAGAAGGTGGCAAAGTAGAAGGGTTTGCAATATCTTGCTACAACAGCCAGAAACCAGATTCTGCCTTAGAATGAAAACTTATCTTCTTGTTACAGACTTGGCACCCTGAGGCTTATTTATCAAAGATAGAATTGGTCTTAAATTTTAAGTCTCATGTAGGTATTAAACACAGAAAGCCCTTGCTAAATATCAGAATTTAGTCTTCACTTGAGCGACCTACCAAAACACCTCCTTTCTTTCTTGCAAATGACAATCACATCAAAGGGCTTCTTTTGCTCATGAGAGTTAAAGGACTACTTTACGTTAAGAATTGGGAAGGCCCCAAGATATTATCCTACTTGCATGGTAATAAGTTAGCCTGCCACTTACATGGATGCTGGTAGAAAACACGAGACTTGTAGGTCAGAGACAAAGGACTTTATTCCTCATAGCATTAGAAGTAGCCAGAGTATCAGCGTTTTCTGGCTCCACCTTCCCTGAACCTCCCGAACACTCATTCCCACAGGGAGATGTGAAAAGGGTCAGATGACACCTGCACATTCATTGGGTTGGAGTAGGAGCCCTAAGCTTATGGAACCCATATCTTTTATAACGAGGAGTAAATATGTCTTCCCTTGCTCTGGAGGGAAGCATTATCTCTACCTTCCAAAGAACTTCCAAAGATGTTTGCTATGAAACATCCTTGAAATGGTAGTCTCAAACAAAAGCAGTTGGTTCCTGTGCTTGCAAGACATGCAGAAATGTAAGAAACCCGGGGGAAACGCTCACCAGCACTCTAGTCCATCATACATACCCTCACCTGCTCATCCTACTCTATCTAATAGGACAGTATCACCACGATTTCAAGAATCAACAGAATTGGCTTGCATAAGACAGAATCAGTTTTGGAAGCTTGCTAATTCTTGTTTTAATGTATCCCATGATGGTCATGTACTTCAATGCCCAAACCCCTTCTCACCTTGCAGTCCTTCCCAGGACCCTGTTCCATGGCTTCCAACATATCCATAGGCACTTTCACTAGCATTGAGAAAAGGATACTTACAAATTTGTGTACTGAATAAGTTATTTCACTGAAAGACAAAGGTTGTGACCTGAGCAAAGGGTATATAAATTATACCATCAATAATCAGCACGGTACTAATTAAATCTTCGGACAACTGGGAGGTAAGAATTTATCATCTCTGTAAAAAGAATGATGAGTGATTTGGGACCATGCTACATTGGCTTGAATTAAATGGGTTCTGCAGAAGGTCATCGTTAGCTGAGCAATATAGCTAACCATTGACTAATAATAATATTGGATTTCCATAGAAAGAATAGGACATAACGTGGCTCAGTTGGTTTAAGCGTCTGATTCTTGATTTCAGCTCAGATCCTGATCGCACCATTTATAAGTTCGAGCCCCACGTTGGGCTCTGTGCTGACAGGGTCCCTGCCCTTCCCCCTGCTTGTGCTCTCTTTCTCGCTCTCTCAAAATAAATAAATAAACTTAAAAAAAATAGTATGTTAGTAGTTGGATGTAACTTTTTAATTTTTTATAAAGGCTGGAAATAGGTTTTAAAAAGTTAAGTTTACCCTATTTTACCACGGATGCATCAAATTCTTTGTTGGTGATAACATCTCTGAGAAAAGATACAAAGGGAATCATATGGATTTTACAGTAGAGAGACCTTTCAACATTTCATTAAGCATAGATGAAAAAACTGACTAACGAGCTTCTACTAGACATTTCAATAGTACCGGAAATTGACAGTACTAGAAAGGCATTCGTTTTTTAGATCAGGACACACTCTGTAACACTGTTAAGGAATAAGCATTCAGTGAGTGGTCATCAACCAGTAAATCATGATTCATGGTCAACTGAAAGGCCCTTAAAACAATTGGATCCACATTCCCCAGGCTCCGGTCCTTTGATTTATGAGGAATCATGCCTGAGAAAAGAATGTTTCTGGAATGGTAGCCTCTTCCACCACACTCTTCCAGCATCTTTTTGATGGATTCCTACAGTGATCTCAGATGCCGAAGGATTTGACAAATAGCTTTTCCACGTAAGAGGTCAAGCTACAGCTTGTTCCGAGCAGCTATCTAGATGGACGCTTCCATAAGTGTGCTGATGTATCTGACCTCATACATCGCTATTCTACAGCCAAGTTCACTTCCTTACATCCACTCTCTACACCACATGCCTCCCTTTCCAGCCCATGGCTTTGCTTATGCTGGTTTCCCCTGTTCAGACGGCCCTGCCATCTTTCCACCTGCAGAAGCCTGCCATATTCATCAATCCAAGGCTCACCTTACTGCCTCCAAGATTTTTCTTACTTTGCCTTCCTCAGCATCAGAGTGACAATTTGCTACATTATCGGTTCACATCTGGTTGTTGTTGTGTCACTTCTATCTATTTTCTACTCCCAGATAAGAAAGTCTTTTAAGTGCACCAAGAGCCAGGAGGTAAAAACAAAAGCAAGAAAAATCAGTCTTAGCACTCTGAGATCAACAGAGCAGCTGAAGAGATTTTCACCTTTGTGTGAGTCATGCTCACTGCAATCTGCCAAATGCAGGGAAGCTTGATGCCCATGGGAAAACAAAAGAAGGATTAAAAGCAGTTTCTTTTCCATATTCTTACAAAACATGAATTCATTTTTTTCTCACTGAGATACTGGAACCGGGTCAATGTCACCTATTCCAGGGTGGTGCTTATACCAGGATGATGGGTGGCTATACTTTTCTCTGGAGCAATGTTCACGTCTGCTCAAAAACAGGAGTACCCCCACCTGCACTGCCTGTTTGGGAGGCAGGGAGATATACTTACATAAGCCAATGTGAGCAGAATAGGGAGAGGATGCAAGAAAAGAGGGGCGATCCAAATACACGAGTTTATGAAGAGATCAAAGGAGAAAGTGCAGTATAAAACTGTAGATTCCTGAGCCTTAAGACAGGCAGACTAAGAATTTAGGGTGTAGGGGCGAGGGAGGGGAGAGCAGGAATCTGCATTTTAAATATTTAAGGCGAATCAGGAGGTTTTTATCCAGAAAGTTTAAAGACGACATTTTAAAAAAATAGCACGACTTCGGAAGACCGATAAACCCGCTTCAGTCATGTTTCAGCAGTGTGGACCTAAGTCTTGGTTTTCTATCCCGGGAAAGGAATACCGACTTATCTCCTGGGGGCTTTTAGGAAGTTTGAAGGGGCAAAAACTGCATGGTGTCTGGAACAGGGCATCTCTGGAGATATTTACAGTCCTGCCATTTTAGAAAAGGTAATAAATGTATGTATCTAAAATAATCCTCCATTTGAAGTGATGTGAATTGGCCGAATCTCTTTCACGTGGACTGGCACGGCAAGGGGTCGAGCACCTGTTCTTTCATTTCTATATTTGTGGTGATGCGAAAACCTCCTACGTTACAAAATTAACTGAGGAGAAGATAATCTGCTTATTGTAAGCATCTCCATTGGCTGTTTTTTTTTTTTTTCTTCTTCTTCCTTTTCATGGAAATAATAGAGCTGAGAATTAAACTAGACGGTAAGAATTGTAAATGCCATCCTGGTGCAGGACAGTGGTTTCTTTTATAATGTAGAACTCAGGGGATATTCTGGGAGAGCACAAAAGTCTCTTAAGAAAGCTAAATTCAAAAGTTAAAAAAATTATCCGTAACTATTCTTTATAACCTATTAAGGACCAATTGTGACATGAAATCTAAATCTATAATAATGCCTCACTGTGAGACACTAATATACAGAACCTTAACAGTTGAAAAATTAGAAATTTTGAAAAAGAGTGAGTCTTTGGAAAAGTAAGGCAAATTTAACTTTAAATAGTGAGCTCCCTGTACTACTTTTAACATGATGCCATTTACCAAAATTTAATTTATAATATTTTTTTTCATGTACATTGCTTTTATAAACATGGCATAACTATATTTAAATTTTCAACTTATACAGTCTGTTGAATAACAAACTGAATTTTTATTCTGTCAGATAAATAGAATTTTCTCTTATTTTACATCTCTTGATATATTGTTCAAATTTCAAGTATTTGTTATTTTTCTTTATTCAGTCTTGAGCTTCAGCGTTAATTATCTCAGCATGAGGGGCCACAGCCTTTTTAACCAATCTTCACAGGAAGCCACTGACTCCACTGGGTCATTTTAGTTACTTTCCTGGACTATTGCCATAATGATTTTTTTTAAGTTTATTTATTTTTTTTTTAGTACTGTCTACATCCAACATGGGGCTCAAACTTATGGCCCGAGATTGAGTCACATGCTTCTCTGACTGAGCCAGCAGGGCGCCCCTCACAATGCTTTTTTTTTTTTTTAGCCAAAATGAAGTTATAGAATGTGATATCTTCATTTTGGCTTCTCAGTATAAAGGAGAACAGAATTTATGCCCCAAAATATGCCTCTGGCAAAAGGATTATTTTAGGCTAATTATTTTTAAGAAGCAACAGACGCAGGTGAAATTCTGAACACTGAGCAGAAGTTAGTCTTTTGTTAAGAAACACTTGCATTTATAAGGGAAATCTGCATTTGTAAGGGTGTCTCCCTCTGTGTACCAGGAAGAGGGGAATGACCAAATCTCTAGAAATTTGCCAATGGAGAAGGCATTGACATATCTGTACACCCTTGTTCACCATTCTTTCCTGGTGACCTCCCATAAGTGGTCTCCCTAACACTTTTATTTTGTCTTTAGCTGAGGGTGGTATTTAAGGTAATGGTCTTGGCTGTTTCAGAGCATTAATGAATTTTTCCTGGGTCTGTACAGGAGGTATACCTGTTTTAAACCTGTTTGTTTGTTTGTTTTCCTGTGACTCTGCTTTTTTATTACAAGGGTGTCTCAGCCAGGAACCTAGATGAGTAGAGGGACACCTGGATGGCTCAGTGGGTTAGGCATCCAACTCTGGATTTTGGCTCAGGTCATGATCTCACGGTTCATGGGATTGAGCCCCATGTTGCGCTCTGGCTGACAGCGCTGAGCTAGCTTGGGATTCTCTTTCTCCCTCTCTCTGTCCCTTCTCCACTCGCACTCTCATGCTCTCTCTCTCTCTCTCTCTCTCTCAAAATAAATAAATAAACTTTTAAAAAATGTAGAAAAGTAGAGAGAAAATTATTTTGCCCCCAAAATGCATTTTAACAAATCTTTATTTGACAGATGATTTCTTAAGTACTAAAAACACTAATTGCATTTATTTTACAAGTTGAAGTGTAAACAGCAAAAATGAATTAATGGCATTCAATTGCATATTTTCAGAACTTGCTTCCTTATTAGGCTATTCAGCCCACAAAATAAACTGAATTTGAATCTAAAATCGTGTACAGTTGACCCTTAGACTGTGTGCAGGCTTAGAAAAACCAACCCTCCCCACCAATATAGTCGAGAATCTGCATATAACTTTTGATTCCCCCAAAATGTAACTACTAATAGACTGCTGATAACCCGAGGCCTTCTGATAACAGAAATAGTTGATGAATATATTTTGTTTGTTATATGTATTATCCATTGTGTTCTTAAAATAAAGTAGAAAAGAGAAAAGAATATGTTATTAAGAAAATCATGGGGAAGAGAAAATACATTTACAGTATTATACTGTATCTATTGGAAAAAATCCACTTATAAGTGGACCCGTGCAGTTGAAACCTACATTGTTCAAGGGTCACATAAACTGAGAATACTAAAGTTGAAAAAGACTTTAAAGGTCATCTGAGCCCTATTTTTACAGGAAGAATAATTTTAAAATTCTAGCACACCTTTTTTTGCCATTTATTATCTTAAGCCTCACTGTTTACAGATATCTTTGTCAGCCTAGCTATTAATAGTAAATCCCCATCAAGAGAGCTAGGACAAGGGTGCCTGGGTGGCTCAGTCAGCTAAGCCTCTCACTCTTAATTTGGGCTTAGATCATGATCTCACGGTAGTGAGATGGTAATGAGTTGGAGCCCCAGGTCAGGCTCAGTATGGAGCGTGGAGCCTACTTGGGATTCTCTCTCCCCTTTCTCTCTCTGTCTCTCCTCTGTTCGCTCTCTCTCTCTCTCTCTCTCAATAAACGTAAAAAAACAAGAGAGAGCTATGACAAAAATGTCACTTCCTTTGCATTGTTTCATATTATTAATCTTTATTTTCTCTGTTTAGTAACTGTATCTGATATTTAGATATTCTGACAGCAAATGTATTCACCTTCACCAGTTTACATAGTATTTCAATAAGTAAAATATAATTTAGGTAACAAATATCAAGAGAGCTTAGTAAGATGAAAAATGAAACATAATTTTAAAATATTTCAAAAATAACCATTTTCTCATTACAAAAATAATATTTGTCTATTTTGGAAAGTTAGTGTAATGTACAAAAGCAGAGAGAAGAAAATAAATTAAAAAAAAATTTTTAACGTTTATTTATTTTTGAGACCGAGAGAGACAGAGCATGAATGCGGGAGGGTCAGAGAGAAAGGGAGACACAGAATCTGAAGCAGGCTCCAGGCTGCGAGCTGTCAGCACAGAGCCTGACACGGCCGAACTCACTGAGCCGTGAGATCATGACCTGAGCTGAAGTCGGATGCTTAACCGACTGAGCCATCCAGGCACCCTGAAAATAAATTTCTAAGAATTCCACCATCGTAAAGGAACAAAACCTACAATAGCTTGATGTATATATAGATGGAATGATAGAAATATACTTGTACAATATTTTTTGTATACTTATGCATATATTAAAAATATTTTCAACTTTAAAAGTTGATACGTATGCATCTTGAATTATTATTATTATTCTTGGTTTTTGTTGTGGTTGTTTACTACTCTCTATACCTGACGTGGGGCTCGAACTCACAACCCCAAGATCAAGAGTTGTACACTCTTCCGACTCAGCCAGGCAGGCACCCCTTTATTTGGAATTATTGATAGACAATTTTTTTGAGTTACAATGGACCATGGTTTTAGATACTGGCATCTAAATCTAAATAATGGAGGTCAGACCTGAATTTTTTGTGTTATTATAGGGAATTAAATTTTTAACCAAAGTCCAGATGTCCATTTTGTGACATAAATAATTACAAACATAATATTTACTGAGCACTTGAAGTTTTTTAGTGCAGGCAGAATGAAGATGAACGTTTGCATTAAGAACATAAGATTCAAGAAAGATTCAAAAAGATTCAAGAAAGATTCAAAATTTAGATTTTAGAAAGATTTAATGGGCATTAGAGACTTAGGGTCATTTGTTGTTTTTAATAAAAATCCTCATATAAGTTGATTTTACTTACACATTTTTCTCACTGCAGTTTTTTTTTTTTTTTATTAAAGTCTCCTGAAATATCGGAGATGGGCTTTTCCCCCCACATTGCTTGCACAATCACATCCATTTTTGTGCCAGGATGTTAAAAAGGCTTTGGAAATGAGAACGGCCTGTAATTTTCTTGTTCCTCTACTTGATTCTTCACCTTCTTTAAACTTTTTTTTATTATCTGTAAGGAAGGATTTCATTGCTTTTATCATAACTCCATACCTCAATAGTTGAACACCTCAAGCGGTTTATCTTTTACTTCTTCTCAGCGTGGGGAAATCGCTGTCCTTTCTGATGATTTCTTGATCAGCCTCCAGCTTGCTTTTTCATTCTCTCTCCCCCTGCTGGCTTCCCCAATGCTCTTGTACTTTGCTGAAAAATAATTTAGGAATAGGAGGATTTTGGAGGTCCCTGGAGAGGCTTCTAGAATTCCACAGCAAGGTTAAGACTGCTGCCAAACCCTCACCCGCCCACCTCTGCAACCCAGGCTGGTCATTACAAACCTGAGAGGGTTGACTCAGGGCTGGAGATCGGTGAATAATCCCATGCGATTGCAGAAGGTACTTAGATGGTGAGAGACGACCAAACCATATATGCCCTTTCTTTCTCCTCCAAAGCTTCTTTCACTGAGAGGAAAAGCAGTATCCTCTTGGGAAAGAAGTTGCAAACTAGATCTGAAAGCAAAGTACATATAAGACAAAATTTCCAGCATAAAATGGAACAGTGATGGTGACTCAGAGTGTGCCATTCAGAACAGAGTTCCAGTACAAACATGGAAATGATGTTATAAATAACTTTAGGAAGTTAGGAATCTTAAGAGGATATCGGAGAAGCGTTTAACATTTGGATAAAAAGAATTTGGGGTCACATGTCTATAAACAGAATACTATCACAGTAATTAAATAGTCAGTTATAATCTTAGATTGAGAGGATAACTGAAACCCATTGATTGAGGAGACCCAGGCTTGTGAGAAGTGAAACAATTTCCCTGATTCACATGCGTTGAAGCTTTGTCCGATAGTGTTGGGGTTAGAACCTGTAAGCATGTTGCTTTCTTCAGTGTTATTTTTCATACATAGAGGAAGAAATGGGCCATTTATGACTTCATTCCCTGTGTTTCCTTATTACATATCTTCAAATTCCCAAAGGGTTAACCCAGTGCTGATCCAGCATAGGGCAAATTGATCTCTTCTAGTGACTATGTAATATAAATAGCTAAAAATAATGACTTTAAAATAAGACATACTTGAGTTTTTTTTTAAATTTGTTTTTAATGTTTATTTATTTTTGAGACAGAGAGAGACAGAGCATGAACGGGGGAGGGGCAGAGAGAAGGGGAGACACAGAATCGGAAGCAGGCTCCAGGCTCTGAGCCATCAGCCCAGAGCCCGACGCGGGGCTCGAACTCACGGACCGCGAAATCGTGACCTGAGCTGAAGTCAGACGCTTAACTGACTGAGCCACCCAGGCACCCCGACATACTTGAGTTTTAATTGTGTCTGTGCCACTCCAGAGTTATGTGCCCTGAACTAATTTGGCTCTCTATACCTCACTTTCCATGTCAGGAAGATACAGAGGGTACGAGCTACCTTATCTCTAGGACTGACTCATAGTTGCGCGAACAGCATGTTGTAATACATATAAAATGCTCACTTCATTGTCTGGCCCTTCCAATGCAATTCAATATTATTGTTTTAGCAGCTATGTTTCTGCCACATCACAATATGAGTTATTTCCTGTGTAGGAATTAAAATCAATAATAATAATAGTAATAATAATAATAGAAAGCCTTGATCAAGATTTAAAATCTGCTTTGAAACCCCAAGTTGCCAACAGAAATCTGTCCCGATTCATTTGAATGTAAGGGGTGCTACTGCTGAAGAAGCAATATGTATAAAAAATCTCACAGAGAGCCCCTCAGTCCATGATATCCAAAGAGGTAAGCAAAAGGGGACTCCTGTAGGTGTCCCGGAGAACCAGAGTCAAAGAACAAATCCCCATATAACTGCAAAGGTTTATGCAAAGGGGCATTCTATGCACAGGGTAGAGAATATGATGGAAAGAGCCATCAAACATTATGAGATCCCTCCCCTGCAGCACATAAACAAAGTGAGGTGGAAAACAAAACAGAAAGTCTGCATGATAATCCTCAGCAATACACTGCTCCATGAAAGGGCATTTTAGTTCAAATGTGGGAAGCTGTGCCAAAAAAACTGAAGGCAAGCAGGCTGAGCCAAATTAGAACAGAGTATAAGATTTGTCATACCTTTGTAATTCACACAGCAGCAAATTCAGCTCGACCACAAGCTGTCCAGATGTTGGCCATCTGACTCTTTATAGCCGTGGTCTGTTTTTTCTTTAAAGCCCCCTTTCCTCTCTGTGGTCCCAGACACTTGGCATTTCTCTTGAAGTGGACCCAAACTGAGTAAAGAAGAATTACTCATCTTCTCAATTTTCAGGATAATATCTCTTTAAGAGAAATATTTTGAAACCTACAAAGTCTTTGATTAAATTTACATCACAGCAAAGAAATTTAGCCAAGTGATTGATAGCCTTGCAGCCAAACAGGTCTGAAGCAGAGTCTTGAATCAGTCGCTTATGGGTTGTATGAGCTCAGGCAAGCGATTTAATCTGGCACAGGAAAATGGAGACACCGACAATAATGAAATAGCACCTACCTCATAGGATTCAATGAGATAATGTATTTAAAGCGTTAACTATTGTGCTTAGTACATAGTAAGCTCTCAATAAACGCCAGTTGTTTTTGTTATTTCTATATTGTATTTTAAAATCGATTTTGTCCCGGGGCGCCTGGGTGGCGCAGTCGGTTAAGCCTCTGACTTCAGCCAGGTCACGATCTCGCGGTCCGTGAGTTCGAGCCCCGCGTCAGGCTCTGGGCCGATGGCTCGGAGCCTGGAGCCTGTTTCCGATTCTGTGTCTCCCTCTCTCTCTGCCCCTCCCCCGTTCATGCTCTGTCTCTCTCTGTCTCAAAAATAAATAAAAAAAATAAAAAAAAAAAAACGTTGAAAAAAAAAAAATAAAATCGATTTTGTCCCTGAGACCATTATTTCCTAGGCGCTTCACTGATAAAAACGTTCCAAGAGGAAGGAGATGAAGGTAAAGTCACTGTGTGTCAATTTGTTGGTGATTCTGCCTTTAATAAGTGCTGAAGTCTAAAGAGAATGCAGCTCTACTTTTGAGGTCTAAAGAACATGTGTTTGCATATGTCTGTATCTCGGCCCTGGGATTGGATGCCTGACTGTTCATCATGGTCACATGTCAAGGCGAACACACCTTCCCAAGTCTAAAGCCAGTTTTCTTCATTCCACCCAGGGTTGGTTTCATCCATTCTCTACTTGGAAACCGTAAGAAAGACCCAGAGCTAAACTTTCCCCATTGAGTAGAAGGGTGAGGTTAAAGCAAAAGAGTTGTGCCGGCAATTAGTTTACACAGCCTAGCTCATTTTGAGTTTATTTTCCTCTTCTAAAAATGTTGAAAACACATCACAAAACTCAACCGCTATTTAGAGCAAACTACCCTCACGAAAGAAAATAGAGCTTGCCCTAAATATAATACACCCATGTGTTATGTTTTCTATGCAGTAAGATACAACCTTCTCCTTTGGTGATGTCAAATGTCAACACATTTCGACAGCATAAGGTCTGACAGCACAAAAAGTGATCTTATTCAGCGACATGTATGGCAAAACAACAGCTGTGATTGTGTTAGGTAATGGAAAAATAATTAATGTATCATAAACAATGATGAAAATATTTTCATTTGATTGTAAAAATATAATAACATGTTTCCCCAAGTTTTAAAATATATGGGCAAAGAAAAAAAAAAACGGTAGTAGTTCCCAAATTCAGCTAGTCATCAACATTTCTTAGGACTCTTCTATAAAAATTCTGACTCTCTGGCACCACCCCTGAAGGTTGTGATCGAGCAAGTGTAAAGAGAAGCCCGGGGTTCTAGTGTGGGAACCACTCTCTGGACTGTACCATGTTGACTAGGCCTTATATTTTTATCTGAACTTCTTTATGGTATTTTTAAACCAAGATATTTGTGACTTAAGATTTGCATGTGTTGTCAGAATGATGACAATTGAGGTTTCAAATTAAGAACATGATGATAACCACCGTGAAACACTCGTTCTTGTCCTCAGTTGTGAAATAATTGAAATTCATCAAGTTCGTTCAATGAATATTTGCTGAGCACTTACTCTGTATCAGGCACTCTTCTATGTGCTGGTTACCCAGAGTGAATACAATAGAAAAATATCCTTGTTCTCAGAGGCCTGACATCTTATAGAGATAGACAGAAGAAAATAAATACATAGAGTGAATGGAAATAATGATATGATTTAGTTAAGAGAAAATGGTGAGCGCCAGAATGTGTGTGAGTATGTGATACGGGTTTTAAATAAGGTTAGGAAATGACTCCCTGAGATTATATTTGAGCAAAGATTTGAAGGAGGTGGTGGGGGGAGGGCTAGAAATACTGATATCTGATGGAAGGGAATTTTAGGCAGAGGGAACAACAAGCACAAAGGTCTGGAGATGAGTGTATTTTTTAAAAAAAGAGAGCGGTATACAGACAGACAAGTGAACAGAAGCTTTCAAGAAAGAAGTAATGACTGTGCCAAATGTTTCTTGAAGGTGAAGTAAGATGGGAACCTGAAGAGAGTGATTGTAAAAGAGAATGGCAGGGCAGAATTGGAGACGTGGAAAGACCAGATAAAACTTGTGAGAATTTGCTATAAAGAGAAGAGGAGACTGTGAGGTCTCTGGAGAGGGAAGTAGGATTCTTTGATGTTTTTAATTTTTTTCCCTAAAGATCTTTATTGATGGTGGGAGTGACCTAGTATAGGAGGGAAAAATGGATGATGGCGGAAAGGAAAAAGTGGGAACGGAATCTAATATAGATGGGTTGGCTTCCCCAGGCAGGTGGGAGTATGTATCTTTCGTAGAACATCTCTACATCTCCAGTAGTACAAGGAAACAGAGATGCTGATCGGTGGCAGATGAAGTATGAAAAGTCCAGAGACACCCACTATGTCACATTTCCAGCCGACAGTGAGCGTAGAAGAAGCTAGTGTTGGAGGTTGGAGGAGAGAGGGGGTATGAAACGATTCCCTGGGAGATGCACAGTGAAAGCACCGGGGAAGTGGCAGCAGTATTACAGACGTTCATGAAGTTCATGGTCTTGAATTTAAAGTCAGACAAGTCAGCGTTGTGCATTTATTCTGCAGCCAGCTGGGGCAACAGGAACGCGGGACTGAAGCTGACGGAAAGGTGCACTAACAAGAGCCGTGATTTCACCCAGCCTGTATCTCACTTCAGAGAATGCCATGGAGTTGAAGTGAATGCGAGGAAATGATGACAATGATCAGCGATTGAGTTTAAACCAGAAAGGAGGGAAGTGAGGACACAAGCGGGTGAGGTGACACCAGAAGGGTGATTTTGATGGATTGTAGGTAGTTCTGTGGAAAGATGTCAAGTCAGAGTTGTGGGGGGATGTGATAGACTAATTGCAGAAAATGGCCCTGATATGCAATCCCCTATGCATCCAGGCCTCTCCTCTTGAATGTAGGCTGGCTTTGTGACTTTCCTTCACTTAATAGGATGTGGTTCAAGCGACCCAATGTCATCTTAGGGTGTAAGGCCTTAAGCATATCTGCTCATTTTCTTAGATCTCTGCCTCTGTCATGAGAATCAGCCTGGGACATGGGAGATCACGTGAAGCAGAGTTGAGTCACCCCAAATGAAGCGAATCTAGCTAGCACACAGCCTACCGGCCAGCTGACCACAAACTGACCACAAAAAAAGCAGGACTCCCTGAGATCAGCCCAGCCCGGGCCAGCAGAACCGTCCAATCAACACATAGACTCATAATAATAAAAGCCTGTTATCTCAGCGCGCCGACTGAGCGGCAGTCGGGTAAGCATCTGACTCTTGATTTTAGCTCAGGTCGTGATCTCACAGTTCATGAGTGTGAGCCCCACCTCAGGCTCTGTGCTGACAGCATGGAACCTGCTTGGAATTCTCTCTTCTCCACTCTCTCTGCCCCTCTCCCACACCCCCCTGCCCCCGCTATCTCTCTCTCAAAATAAATAAACTTGAAAAAAAGCTGTTATCTCAAGCCACCAAATTCCGAGGTTGCATTGTTTGTTATAAAACAGTAGCTAACTGATTAAAAGGAAGGGCTAGGAAGATATATGGTAGGCGTTAGAAAGTATATCCTTGGGGGCGCCTGGGTGGCGCAGTCGGTTGGGCGTCCGACTTCAGCCAGGTCACGATCTCGCGGTCCGTGAGTTCGAGCCCCGCGTCGGGCTCTGGGCTGATGGCTCGGAGCCTGGAGCCTGTTTCCGATTCTGTGTCTCCCTCTCTCTCTGCCCCTCCCCCGTTCATGCTCTGTCTCTCTCTGTCCCCAAAAAATAAATAAAAAACGTTGAAAAAAAAAATTAAAAAAAAAAAAAAAAAAAAAAAGAAAGTATATCCTTGGAAATCGAGCTGATGGAGGGGTTGCAGTCATTGGTAGTTACTAGGCCTAAGGTATGACCGTGGGCTTTAGTGACTAGGGTAGAGTGGAATGCAAGAGCGTGGGAAGAGAAGAATTCAAGAAGCTGATCTCTTATGTGGGCATCCCTTTTGTTTTGTTTTGTTTTTCCTCACTCTGGGGGCCAAAGCATTCAGCCTTTCACCATTAAATATGATATTAGTTGTAGGTGTTTTGTAGAGGCCTAGTATCAGATTTAGGAAATTCTTTCCTAATCCTAGATTGGTAAGAGTTTTTATAAAGAATGGATGTGGGGTTTTTTTCAAGTGTTTTTGCTATGTCTACCAAGATAGTCACATTCCATTTTTTAAGAGCTTGTTATTATACTGAATTACATTGGTTGATATTTAATATTAAACCAACCTTGCATCCCTGGGATAAATCACACTTGGTCATGATGTATTGTTCATGTTATAAATTGTTGAACTATACTTGTAAGATTCTTTTTAAACATTTTACGTCTATGTTCATGAGGGATATTGGTCTGTAGTAATTTTCTCTTGTGATGTCTTTGTTAAGTTTTGGTATCACAATAATGATGGCCTCATAGAACGAGTTGGAAAGTATTGCATCCTTCATTTTCTGGAAGATATAAATTATTTTTCAATTCTGAAAAGCAATGTAATGTTACAAAGTATGGGAAAGTAGATTTTAAGTAAGTAAAACACAACAATATAAATACAATCCTAATGTTGTTTGTTTCAGATGGTATTTTTAAGATTTTAAAAAAACAGAACTACTTATGTGTAACATATAACATATTTTTAAATATACGATGTCATAATCCGAATTCACATTTCCTTATAATTTTTTTTGAAAGTTTATTTATTCATTTTGAAAGAGAGAGAGAGATTGAGAATCCCAGAAAGAGAGAGAGAAAGAGAGAGAGATTGTGACAGCACAGAGCCCGAGGCAGGGCTTGATCTCAAGAGCTGTGATATCATGACCTGAGCCAAAATCAAGAGTCAGACACTTAACAGACTGACCCACCCAGGTACCCCCACATTTCTTTATAATTTTTAAACAAAATTTTAAATGTTTGCCTCATATTCTATTGAGTAGATATAATTGTACATTTCCCCTAATATTGTAATTTCCCTTAATATATCAATATTATACACGTTCTGTGAAGAACATCTGAGAGCTCATTATTTTCTAACATTTCGGATTATTTCCTTAGGATTGCACACGTAGAAGTAAGACTAAAGCACAAAATTTGTGAATGTTTGTATGTTTTAAGTGTTTTCATAAAATATTTTAAAACAAAAATAGCACACGAGAGTCCTTTGAGTGACATTTGAATTGTTAAATCTGGGGCAAATGCATTAAAATATGTAAGAATTAAAGTGCTATTAAATATTTTACAACAGCAAATTGAGGAAAAATGTTAACAGACTCCTAAAATACCCTGTGTATGTGTACTGAATAACTTTGGCTCCCTACTTTGTTTTGTTTTGGCTGGTCAGAACACAGGCAGGTGTTTTCACATTTTATTAGCTACAGTAGAGACCCCAGAGCTGCCCCATTTGGTCCCCTGCCCTTCCCCCCACAAGGAGCCAGACCTTCCCAGAAGCCCCTGCCCAGGGCTGCCCGGGGCTGCTGCACGTGAGCCAGCCTGTCCCTCTGTTGCTCGACTGCCTTCTGAGGTCGCCGCGCTCAATATCCGCAGTGATGTAGTCCAGCCTCTTCCCCACTGTGGCTGGAGCCTCTCCCAGCTCCTGCCTGACCAGCAGGAAACCAGAAGTGTAAAGACCACGTTGGGCCCATCCAGCAGGGCCACGGTATCATTTTCTGTTAGTTGCGCCTCAAGCTTCTGCCTCCCTAACATGGATTTACTCAAATCCTGCTGTAGCTCAACCTCTTTCTCCACGTCTCCCTGTAGCTTCTTCTGGATTAGCTCCGTGGTAGAGGGGACCAACTCCTTCCCGGGGAGGGAGAGGGGTGCTGGGTCTCACACTCTGGAAGGCGCTGGAGCTCCCCTTTCTGGCCTGGCCTTCTCCCTTCACTGTTCTGGTTCAATATGTTTTTAAAGAATACAACAAATCTCTTGATATTTATAATTTTGATAAATCCAAGGACATATTTGGAGGCAAAATACCTAGAACAATAATGGTTACAATAAATTGGTGAACACAAATCGATACGTGTGTATTATTAAATGCACGGGGGAAAGTATGGCACATACTTTAGTTACACATAGAAGACATGTGGAAGTCTTTTTATTATCCTCTAGCTGCTTAAAACTGGGAAACTCTCAACATAGATTAGTCATTTAAGAGATTGTGTGAGATGTTTTAATACTGTTACTTCCTTCCTCTTAATGAAATTTTCTAGAGATGTCACAAATTTCTGTGTCATTTAAGGAAGTTTGTCTTGCTTTTATTTTTTATTCATTTATGTTTATATATATATATATATATATATATATATATTTAATTTAATTTAATTTTTTAATTTACATCCAAGTTAGCATATAGGGCAACAATGATTTCAGGAGTAGATTCCTTGATGTCCCTTACCCATTTAGCCCATCCCCCCTCCCAAAACCCCTCCAGTAACCCTCTGTTTGTTCTCCATATTTAAATCTCTTATGTTTTGTCCCCGTCCCTGTTTTTATATGATTTTTGCTTCCCTTCCCTTGTGTTCATCTGTTCCGTGTCTTAAGGTCCTCATTTGAGTGAAGTCTTATGATATTTGTCTTTCTCTGACTTATTTTGCTTAGCATAATACACTCTAGTTGCATCCATGTTGTTGCAAATGGCAAGATTTCATTCTTTTTGGTTGCCAATATTCCATTGTGTGTATATATATCTTCTTTATCCATTCATCAGTTGATTGACATTTAGGCTCTTTCCATACTGTGACTATTGTTGATAGTGCTGCTATAAACATTGGGGTGCATGTGCCCCTTTGAAACAACACACTGGTATCCTTGGATAAATACTTACTAGTGTGATTGCTGGGTCATAGGGTAGCTCTATTTTTAATTTTTTGAGGAACCTCCATACTGTTTTCCAGAGTGGCTGCACCAGTTTGCATTCCCACCAGCAGTATAAAAGAGATCCTCTTTCTCTGCATCCTCACCAACACCTGTTGTTGCCTGAGTTGTTAACGTTAGCCATTCTGACAGGTGCGAGGTGGCATCTCATTGTGGTTTTGATTTGTATTTCCCTAATGATGAGTGATGTGGAGCATTTTTTCATGTGTCAGTTGGCCATCTGGATGTCTTCTTTGGAGAAGTGTCTATTCACGTCTTTTGCCCATTTCTTCACTGGATTATTTGGTTCTGGGTGTTGAATTTGATAAGTTCTTTATAGATTTTGTATACTAACCCTTTATCTAATATGTCATTGGCAAATATCTTCTTCCATTCCGCCAGTTGCCTTTTAGTGTTGCTGATTGTTTCCTTCACTGTGCAGAAGCTTTTTATTTTAATGAGGTCCCAATAGTTCATTTTTGTTTTTGTTTCCCTTGCCTCTGGAGACATGTTGAGTATGAAGTTGCTGTAGCCAAGATTAAAGAGGTTTTTGCTTGCTTTCTCCTTGAGGATTTTGATGGCTTCCTGTCTTACGTTTAGGTCTTTCATCCATTTTGAGTTTATTTTTTTGTATGGTATAAGAAAGTGGTCCAGGTTCATTTTTCTGCATGTCGCTGTGCAGTTTTCCCAGCACCACTTGCTGAAGAGACTGTCTTATTCCATTGGATATTCTTTCCTGCTTTGTCAAAAATTAGTTGGCCATACGTTTGTGGGTCCATTTCTGGGTTCTCTATTCTGCTCCATCAATCTATGTGTCTGTTTTTATGCCAGTTCCATGCTATCTTGATAATTACAGCTTTGTAATACAGCTTGAAGTTTGGGATTGTGATGTCTCCTGCTTTGGTTTTCTTTTTCAAGATTGTTTTGGCTATTTGGAGTCTTTTCTGGTTCTATACAAATGTTAGGATTTTTTTGTTCTAGCTCTGTGAATAATGCTGGTGTTATTTTGATAGAGATTGCATTGAATATGTAGATTCTTTGGGTAGTATTGACATTTAACAATATTTGTTCTTCCTATCCAGGAGCATGGAACATTTTTCCATTTTTTTTTTTTTTTTTTGGTGTCTTCTTCAGTTTCTTTCATAAGCTTTCTATAGTTTTCATATCTTGCTTTTAGATATACCAAGATTCATGGGCTTTCTGGAAAAGCAAGTGAAATAAGAAAGGTAACTGATTAAAATGCTGTATTTTACTTTATTTTTTTAATGAGGATTGTTTTATTTCATTTATTTATTTTTTTAATTTTAGACAGAGCAGGGGAGAGAGAGACAGAGAATCTTAAGCAGACTCCACCCTTAGCATAGAGCCTGACAGGGGCTTGATTCCATGACCCTGGGATCATGACCTGAGCCGAAATCAAGAGTCCAGCACTCAACCAACTGAGCCACCCAGGTATCCCTAAAATACTATATTTTAAAGACAAGGATATATAACTTTGATCCCATTGTATCATTTATCTTTTTATCTACTTTTATAAAACCATCTTCAAAACTATTTTAAATTCATATATCGCCACCATTTTGTTTTAAATCAAGAGTTTTCTTTAAAATCACCATGAAAAATATTTGAAGTAAAATATGTTGTTATTGTAGTATTTGATATCATAATTGATTCCTGTAACACTTATAGATTAACAACAATGGTCTCTATTAGAATCTTTGTGAGATTTTTAAAAACCTGGAACCACATGTTTTTTTTCTAACCAAAAAATGTCACTTTGAAAGGCTGTTGTAGTACTATTTTGTCTGGATTAAGTTATCTCATAACTTTGGAAAAATACTTTCCAAAAGTTTGATGGCAGACAGTTTTGACAGCCTTGAGAATGAGCCTTGTTGATCTCCAACTACGGGGATTGTGATAGGCCAAGGGTCCCAGGTGCTGCCCTCTGAGATCCATCACCATCACTCTTCCAGCCAGTGACTGAATGTGACAGGGATATTAAGGCAGGCCTGTTACTGGAAACATGGGGTCGCCTCTGATGGCCTCCTTTGGCTCAAGACTTGCAAACTTTATTACTGAACTTTTATTAGATTGCATGGTATTCTGGAATGTTTCTGTTCATTCAACCTTTTCCTCCTTCTTTTCTCCTGCATTTTCTCCCCTGGGGTCCGATTTGCATCGTGGTCTGACAGTTCTTTTAGCTCCTTCCATTTTCTCTCACCAGACATTTTATCTGATAGAACTCTTACACTGTTAATCTCGTCTTTATCTTGCTTCTCAGAGGATCCAGCCTAGGACATTAATGTAGAAAAATCTGAATTAACCATAACCAAAGTATAACCAAATATAATTTCTTTTTACTAAAATAAATAGAATAAATAAAATTCTAGCCTTAGTGTTAAATCTATATTTGAACATATAAAGTGCATGATCCTAAGTCTTGCCTGTGGTCTCAACATGACGGAAAAATGCACCAAATGTTACCTACCGATTAGATGTCTTGTGCTTCTCATTACAAGTGCACACTGAATGTCAGGATCAGCAGAGGGAATTAAAATAAAATAATATTTTTGAAGGACCAAAAATTAACAAGGCCAACGAGTATTTGAAAAACATTTTTTCTCCCCTGAGACCAAAGAGTAGAGAGAGAGCGCAGATAGATTTTTTTCAGGTATATTTTTAAAATAAAATAATAATTGTTATGATGATGTGTTGGCATTAAAACATAAGGGGAATGCGTACAACAGGGTATTATGAGCTATTAAGGGGATAATACCGCTTATCATAAGGGGACTATTCTTTCTAACGTAGCAATGCTGCAAGCTTGCAGTCAGTAGGATTGGTTCTCTGAATTCTTTTTCTGATCATGAAGATAGTTTGCCCTGAGCCATTTGTATCTTCCTGCGTGGTTCTCTTTATAATCGGCAATATTGGTTTGTAAGATAGCTGAATAGAGTTTGGGTGCAATTTATAGTCATGGATCTTTTCTCTTTACACCTCTGTCCTGCTCAATAAGGGCTCACACTATGACTTCATCGTTATTAATACTGTGCTCTAAGCAACTAATTGAAAAGCTCGCACAAAGGAACTACAATATAAAGACCAGTAACATTTGTCTGGAAAGTGGGTTGCTTGGACCCACTGTTCTTTTCCTCTAGATTTTGGCAGGAAAGGTTCCTTTTGTTCCACCCTTCAGAATTTTCTTGCATTTGCCTATAGGCTATGCAAGACCTTCAGAGAGAGCAGTAGGCTCATGGTGATTATGAAATTGAGTTTTAAAAGATTTTTTTAAAAGAAAAAAGTGATTTTTGATTATATGGATTATTTGAATTTTTAGTTGTATAAAAATTAATCCTACCATCTAGTTTTCACCAAAAGGTATAATATAATTTTAGTTTGAATTTTAAGCTGTTTGTGGAAATAAATTTTAAAAGCAATGTATGATTTTACTTTAGACACTAACTTACCATTTATGATTTTATTCTAGAATTAGAATTAATTAATATTCATTAACTGTAAAAATAGATGACATTTTCTTTAATATATAACACAATACAAGGTAAAATGGGGGGTCCATTAACCTAGGAGTGTCACAAAGATAGTTTTAAGAAATCTTTTGTGGGGAGCCTGGGTAGCTCAGTCGGTTAAGCGTCCGACTTCGGCTCAGGTCATGATCTCACAGTCCGTGGGTTCGAGCCCCACATCGGGCTCTGTGCTGACAGCTCAGAGCCTGGAGCCTGTTTCAGATTCTGTGTCTCCTTCTCTCTGTGACCCTCCCCCGTTCATGCTCTCTCTCTGTCTCAAAAATAAATAAATGTTAAAAAAAAAAAAAAAAGAAATCTTTTGTATGAAATATAAAGGAGAATGATTCACAGTTCTAGGGACAATTACGAAAATAAAAGTAAATTAAGCATTAAAAACATTATTTTTGGCACTTCTGTTAAAGCTCTTTTCAATTTTCCAATTAATACCTGCCTCATCTTTGTTTTTTCTAATCATGGTGTATATTCCTTCCTCTGGTCCCCAGCATGCAGAACTCATGGTGGCATGGGAGGTGTCTCTGAAGCATCAGGGTGGCTTGTTGAGAGCCCTGGTCCCCTCAGTACGTACTGCCAGGTGCTTAACTGGCTCAGCTAGAATAACCCAAGGTGAACTCTTCCAGAGCCGAGACTCATGTTACATTAGCCACAGTGACACCTTTTAATGCTTATGATATTTCTCTCCCTCTATTTCAAAAGTGCTCAGGGATTTGCAGGATTGTGCAAAGAACTCAATTCCAACTATGTGCATAAACTTTTTTTTTTTTAAAAGGAAAATGTAAAACCTTTAAAAGCACTGCTCATTTCACTTTGCCATTTATTTGCAAATTTATTTCTTCTTCTGAAATATAGATATTGTGTTCCTGAGGTAAATCAGACCTGGTCATGATGTATTATATCCACTTTATAAATTGTTGAATAAGATTTGTAAAATTCTGTTTAGACATTGTGCATCTATTCTAATGAGGAATATTGTCTGTGGTTATATTCTCATATGTATGGTTGATCCTTGAACATGAGTTTGATATACACAGGTCCACTTATATGTGGATTTTTTCCCCCAGTACTGTAAATGTACTTGAAGTGCATTAAATTATGATATAAATATTATACACTGGAGAAATAATTGATGTAAATGGACACATAAAAAAAGAAAGCAATTTTATATAACCAATCCTCTAATATTTAAGATGAGTAATTTAATCTCACAGTCCAATGGAATTCTTTTTTTTTTTTTTTTTTTTTTTTTTTTTTTTTTTTTTTT